>NW_025747801.1:0-46066 GCF_021184085.1 Oncorhynchus gorbuscha | reverse complement strand
GGGCAGCTGAAAGGGGGCAGGTGAAAGGGGGAATGTGGGGGACCAGGGAGGCGGTGCCTGGGGTCAGGTGAAAGGGGGAATGTGGGGGACCAGGGGGCAGGTGAAAGGGGGAATGTGGGGACCAGGGAGGCGCTGCCAGGGGCAGGTGAAAGGGGGAATGTGGGGACCAGGGAGGCGCTGCCAGGGGGCAGGTGAAAGGGGGAATGTGGGGGAGTGACCAGGGGGCAGGTGAAAGGGGGAATGTGGGGACCAGGGAGGCGCTGCCAGGGGGCAGGTGAAAGGGGGAATGTGGGGACCAGGGAGGCTCAGCCTGGGGGCAGGTGAAAGGGGGAATGTGGGGACCAGGGAGGCGCTGCCAGGGGGCAGGTGAAAGGGGGAATGTGGGGGACCAGGGAGGCGCTGCCAGGGGGCAGGTGAAAGGGGGAATGTGGGGACCAGGGAGGCGCTGCCAGGGGGCAGGTGAAAGGGGGAATGTGGGGGACCAGGGGCAGGTGAAAGGGGAATGTGGGGACCAGGGAGGCGCTGCCAGGGGGCAGGTGAAAGGGGGAATGTGGGGACCAGGGAGGTGCTGCCAGGGGGCAGGTGAAAGGGGGAATGTGGGGGACCAGGGGGCAGGTGAAAGGGGAATGTGGGGATCAGGGAGGTGCTGCCAGGGGCAGGTGAAAGGGGGAATGTGGGGACCAGGGAGGCGCTGCCAGGGGGCAGGTGAAAGGGGGAATGTGGGGGACCAAGGAGGCGCTGCCAGGGGGCAGGTGAAAGGGGGAATGTGGGGACCAGGGAGGCGCTGCCAGGGGGGCAGGTGAAAGGGGGAATGTGGGGACCAGGGAGGCGCAGCCAGGGGGCAGGTGAAAGGGGGAATGTGGGGGACCAGGGAGGCGCTGCCAGGGGGCAGGTGAAAGGGGGAATGTGGGGGAACAGGGGCAGCTGAAAGGGGGCAGGTGAAAGGGGGAATGTGGGGGACCAGGGAGGCGGTGCCTGGGGTCAGGTGAAAGGGGGAATGTGGGGGACCAGGGGGCAGGTGAAAGGGGGAATGTGGGGACCAGGCAGGCGCTGCCAGGGGCAGGTGAAAGGGGGAATGTGGGGACCAGGGAGGCGCTGCCAGGGGGCAGGTGAAAGGGGGAACGTGGGGACCAGGGAGGCTCAGCCTGGGGGCAGGTGAAAGGGGGAATGTGGGGACCAGGGAGGCGCTGCCAGGGGGCAGGTGAAAGGGGGAATGTGGGGACCAGGGAGGCGCTGCCAGGGGGCAGGTGAAAGGGGGAATGTGGGGGACCAGGGGCAGGTGAAAGGGGGGGAATGTGGGGACCAGGGAGGCGCTGCCAGGGGGCAGGTGAAAGGGGGAATGTGGGGACCAGGGAGGCGCTGCCAGGGGGCAGGTGAAAGGGGGAATGTGGGGGACCAGGGGGCAGGTGAAAGGGGGAATGTGGGGATCAGGGAGGCGCTGCCAGGGGCAGGTGAAAGGGGGAATGTGGGGACCAGGGAGGCGCTGCCAGGGGGCAGGTGAAAGAGGGAATGTGGGGGAACAGGGGGCAGCTGAAAGGGGGCAGGTGGGGACCAGGGAGGCGCTGCCAGGGGCAGGTGAAAGGGGGAATGTGGGGGACCAAGGAGGCGCTGCCAGGGGCAGGTGAAAGGGGGAATGTGGGGACCAGGGAGGCGCTGCCAGGGGCAGGTGAAAGGGGGAATGTGGGGACCAGGGAGGCGCTGCCAGGGGGCAGGTGAAAGGGGGAATGTGGGGACCAGGGAGGCACTGCATGGGGGCAGGTGAAAGGGGGAATGTGAGTGACCAGGGGGCAGGTGAAAGGGGGAATGTGGGGACCAGGGAGGCGCTGCCAGGGGCAGGTGAAAGGGGAATGTGGGGACCAGGGAGGCGCTGCCAGGGGGCAGGTGAAAGGGGGAATGTGGGGACCAGGGAGGCGCTGCCAGGGGGCAGGTGAAAGGGCGAATGTGGGGGACCAGGGGGCAGGTGAAAGGGGGAATGTGGGGATCAGGGAGGCGCTGCCAGGGGGCAGGTGAAAGGGGAATGTGGGGACCAGGGAGGCGCTGCCAGGGGGCAGGTGAAAGGGGGAATGTGGGGGACCAGGGGGCAGGTGAAAGGGGGAATGTGGGGATCAGGGAGGCGCTGCCAGGGGGCAGGTGAAAGGGGGAATGTGGGGACCAGGGAGGCGCTGCCAGGGGGCAGGTAATAGGGGGAATGTGGGGACCAGGGAGGCGCTGCCAGGGGGCAGGTGAAAGAGGGAATGTGGGGGAACAGGGGGCAGCTGAAAGGGGGCAGGTGGGGACCAGGGAGGCGCTGCCAGGGGGCAGGTGAAAGGGGGAATGTGAGTGACCAGGGGGCAGGTGAAAGGGGGAATGTGGGGACCAGGGAGGCGCTGCCAGGGGGCAGGTGAAAGGGGGAATGTGGGGACCAGGGAGGCGCTGCCATGGGGCAGGTGAAAGGGGGAATGTGGGGACCAGGGAGGCGCAGCCAGGGGGCAGGTGAAAGGGGGAATGTGGGGGACCAGGCAGGCGCTGCCAGGGGCAGGTGAAAGGGGGAATGTGGGGACCAGGGAGGCGCTGCCAGGGGGCAGGTGAAAGGGGGAATGTGGGGGACCAGGGGCAGGTGAAAGGGGGAATGTGGGAACCAGGGAGGCGCAGCCAGGGGGCAGGTGAAAGGGGGAATGTGGGGGACCAGGGAGGCGCTGCCAGGGGGCAGGTGAAAGGGGGAATGTGGGGGACCAGGGAGGCGGTGCCTGGGGTCAGGTGAAAGGGGAATGTGGGGGACCAAGGGGCAGGTGAAAGGGGGAATGTGGGGACCAGGGAGGCGGTGCCTGGGGGCAGGTGAAAGGGGGAATGTGGGGACCAGGGGGCGCTGCCAGGGGGCAGGTGAAAGGGGGAATGTGGGGACCAGGGAGGCACTGCATGGGGTCAGGTGAAAGGGGGAATGTGGGGGACCAGGGGGCAGGTGAAAGGGGCAATGTGGGGGACCGGGGAGGCGCTGCCAGGGGCAGGTGAAAGGGGGAATGTGGGGGACCAGGGGGCAGGTGAAAGGGGGAATGTGGGGGACCAGGGGGCAGGTGAAAGGGGGAATGTGGGGATCAGGGAGGCGCTGCCAGGGGGCAGGTGAAAGGGGGAATGTGGGGACCAGGGAGGCGCTGCCAGGGGGCAGGTGATAGGGGGAATGTGGGGACCAGGGAGGCGCTGCCAGGGGGCAGGTGAAAGGGGGAATGTGGGGGAACAGGGGGCAGCTGAAAGGGGGCAGGTGAAAGGGGGAATGTGGGGGACCAGGGAGGCGCTGCCAGGGGGCAGGTGAAAGGGGGAATGTGGGGACCAGGGAGGTGCTGCCAGGGGCAGGTGAAAGGGGGAATGTGGGGACCAGGGAGGCTCAGCCTGGGGGCAGGTGAAAGGGGGAATGTGGGGACCAGGGAGGCGCTGCCAGGGGGCAGGTGAAAGGGGGAATGTGGGGACCAGGGAGGCGCAGCCAGGGGCAGGTGAAAGGGGGAATGTGGGGGACCAGGGAGGCGCTGCCAGGGGCAGGTGAAAGGGGGAATGTGGGGGACCAGGGAGGCGGTGTCTGGGGTCAGGTGAAAGGGGGAATGTGGGGGACCAGGGGCAGGTGAAAGGGGGAATGTGGGGACCAGGGAGGCGGTGCCTGGGGGCAGGTGAAAGGGGGAATGTGGGGACCAGGGAGGCGCTGCCAGGGGGCAGGTGAAAGGGGGAATGTGGGGGACCAGGAGGCGCTGCCAGGGGGCAGGTGAAAGGGGGAATGTGGGGACCAGGGAGGCGCTGCCAGGGGGCAGGTGAAAGGGGGAATGTGGGGACCAAGGGGCAGGTGAAAGGGGGAATGTGGGGACCAGGGAGGCGGTGCCTGGGGGCAGGTGAAAGGGGGAATGTGGGGACCAGGGAGGCGCTGCCAGGGGGCAGGTGAAAGGGGGAATGTGGGGACCAGGGAGGCACTGCATGGGGTCAGGTGAAAGGGGGAATGTGGGGGACCAGGGGGCAGGTGAAAGGGGCAATGTGGGGGACCGGGGAGGCGCTGCCAGGGGGCAGGTGAAAGGGGGAATGTGGGGGACCAGGGGGCAGGTGAAAGGGGGAATGTGGGGGACCAGGGGGCAGGTGAAAGGGGGAATGTGGGGATCAGGGAGGCGCTGCCAGGGGGCAGGTGAAAGGGGGAATGTGGGGACCAGGGAGGCGCTGCCAGGGGGCAGGTGATAGGGGGAATGTGGGGACCAGGGAGGCGCTGCCAGGGGGCAGGTGAAAGGGGGAATGTGGGGGAACAGGGGGCAGCTGAAAGGGGGCAGGTGAAAGGGGGAATGTGGGGGACCAGGGAGGCGCTGCCAGGGGCAGGTGAAAGGGGGAATGTGGGGACCAGGGAGGTGCTGCCAGGGGCAGGTGAAAGGGGGAATGTGGGGACCAGGGAGGCTCAGCCTGGGGGCAGGTGAAAGGGGAATGTGGGGACCAGGGAGGCGCTGCCAGGGGGCAGGTGAAAGGGGGAATGTGGGGACCAGGGAGGCGCAGCCAGGGGGCAGGTGAAAGGGGGAATGTGGGGGACCAGGGAGGCGCTGCCAGGGGGCAGGTGAAAGGGGGAATGTGGGGGACCAGGGAGGCGGTGTCTGGGGTCAGGTGAAAGGGGGAATGTGGGGACCAGGGGGCAGGTGAAAGGGGGAATGTGGGGACCAGGGAGGCGGTGCCTGGGGGCAGGTGAAAGGGGGAATGTGGGGACCAGGGAGGCGCTGCCAGGGGGCAGGTGAAAGGGGGAATGTGGGGGACCAGGGAGGCGCTGCCAGGGGGCAGGTGAAAGGGGGAATGTGGGGACCAGGGAGGCGCTGCCAGGGGGCAGGTGAAAGGGGGAATGTGGGGACCAGGGAGGCGCAGCCAGGGGGCAGGTGAAAGGGGGAATGTGGGGACCAGGGAGGCGCTGCCAGGGGCAGGTGAAAGAGGGAATGTGGGGACCAGGGGCAGGTGAAAGGGGGAATGTGGGGACCAGGGAGGCGCTGCCAGGGGCAGGTGAAAGGGGGAATGTGGGGACCAGGGAGGCGCTGCCAGGGGCAGGTGAAAGGGGGAATGTGGGGGACCAGGGGGCAGGTGAAAGGGGGAATGTGGGGATCAGGGAGGCGCTGCCAGGGGGCAGGTGAAAGGGGGAATGTGGGGACCAGGGAGGCGCTGCCAGGGGGCAGGTAATAGGGGGAATGTGGGGACCAGGGAGGCGCTGCCAGGGGGCAGGTGAAAGAGGGAATGTGGGGGAACAGGGGGCAGCTGAAAGGGGGCAGGTGGGGACCAGGGAGGCGCTGCCAGGGGGCAGGTGAAAGGGGGAATGTGAGTGACCAGGGGCAGGTGAAAGGGGGAATGTGGGGACCAGGGAGGCACTGCCAGGGGGCAGGTGAAAGGGGGAATGTGGGGACCAGGGAGGCGCTGCCATGGGGCAGGTGAAAGGGGGAATGTGGGGACCAGGGAGGCGCAGCCAGGGGGCAGGTGAAAGGGGGAATGTGGGGGACCAGGCAGGCGCTGCCAGGGGCAGGTGAAAGGGGGAATGTGGGGACCAGGGAGGCGCTGCCAGGGGGCAGGTGAAAGGGGGAATGTGGGGGACCAGGGGGCAGGTGAAAGGGGGAATGTGGGGACCAGGGAGGCGCAGCCAGGGGGCAGGTGAAAGGGGGAATGTGGGGGACCAGGGAGGCGCTGCCAGGGGGCAGGTGAAAGGGGGAATGTGGGGGACCAGGGAGGCGGTGCCTGGGGTCAGGTGAAAGGGGGAATGTGGGGGACCAAGGGGCAGGTGAAAGGGGGAATGTGGGGACCAGGGAGGCGGTGCCTGGGGGCAGGTGAAAGGGGGAATGTGGGGACCAGGGAGGCGCTGCCAGGGGGCAGGTGAAAGGGGGAATGTGGGGACCAGGGAGGCACTGCATGGGGTCAGGTGAAAGGGGGAATGTGGGTGACCAGGGGGCAGGTGAAAGGGGCAATGTGGGGGACCGGGAGGCGCTGCCAGGGGGCAGGTGAAAGGGGGAATGTGGGGGACCAGGGGGCAGGTGAAAGGGGGAATGTGGGGGACCAGGGGGCAGGTGAAAGGGGGAATGTGGGGATCAGGGAGGCGCTGCCAGGGGCAGGTGAAAGGGGGAATGTGGGGACCAGGGAGGCGCTGCCAGGGGGCAGGTGATAGGGGGAATGTGGGGACCAGGGAGGCGCTGCCAGGGGGCAGGTGAAAGGGGGAATGTGGGGGAACAGGGGGCAGCTGAAAGGGGGCAGGTGAAAGGGGGAATGTGGGGGACCAGGGAGGCGCTGCCAGGGGGCAGGTGAAAGGGGGAATGTGGGGACCAGGGAGGTGCTGCCAGGGGGCAGGTGAAAGGGGGAATGTGGGGACCAGGGAGGCTCAGCCTGGGGGCAGGTGAAAGGGGGAATGTGGGGACCAGGGAGGCGCTGCCAGGGGGCAGGTGAAAGGGGGAATGTGGGGACCAGGGAGGCGCAGCCAGGGGGCAGGTGAAAGGGGGAATGTGGGGGACCAGGGAGGCGCTGCCAGGGGGCAGGTGAAAGGGGGAATGTGGGGGACCAGGGAGGCGGTGTCTGGGGTCAGGTGAAAGGGGGAATGTGGGGGACCAGGGGGCAGGTGAAAGGGGGAATGTGGGGACCAGGGAGGCGGTGCCTGGGGGCAGGTGAAAGGGGGAATGTGGGGACCAGGGAGGCGCTGCCAGGGGCAGGTGAAAGGGGGAATGTGGGGACCAGGGAGGCGCTGCCTGGGGTCAGGTGAAAGGGGGAATGTGGGGGACCAGGGGGCAGGTGAAAGGGGCAATGTGGGGGACCAGGGAGGCGCTGCCAGGGGGCAGGTGAAAGGGGGAATGTGGGGGACCAGGGAGGCGCTGCCAGGGGGCAGGTGAAAGGGGGAATGTGGGGGACCAGGGGGCAGGTGAAAGGGGGAATGTGGGGACCAGGGAGGCGCTGCCAGGGGGCAGGTGAAAGGGGGAATGTGGGGACCAGGGAGGCGCTGCCAGGGGGCAGGTGAAAGGGGGAATGTGGGGGACCAGGGGGCAGGTGAAAGGGGGAATGTGGGGATCAGGGAGGCGCTGCCAGGGGGCAGGTGAAAGGGGGAATGTGGGGACCAGGGAGGCGCTGCCAGGGGCAGGTGAAAGGGGGAATGTGGGGACCAGGGAGGCGCTGCCAGGGGGTAGGTGAAAGGGGGAATGTGGGGACCAGGGAGGACTTGCCAGGGGCAGGTGAAAGGGGGAATGTGGGGGACCAGGGGGCAGGTGAAAGGGGAATGTGGGGATCAGGGAGGCGCTGCCAGGGGGCAGGTGAAAGGGGGAATGTGGGGACCAGGGAGGCGCTGCCAGGGGCAGGTGAAAGGGGGAATGTGGGGGACCAGGGGGCAGGTGAAAGGGGAATGTGGGGATCAGGGAGGCGCTGCCAGGGGCAGGTGAAAGGGGGAATGTGGGGACCAGGGAGGCGCTGCCAGGGGGCAGGTGAAAGGGGGAATGTGGGGACCAGGGAGGCGCTGCCAGGGGGCAGGTGAAAGAGGGAATGTGGGGGAACAGGGGGCAGCTGAAAGGGGGCAGGTGGGGACCAGGGAGGCGCTGCCAGGGGGCAGGTGAAAGGGGGAATGTGGGGGACCAGGGGGCAGGTGAAAGGGGGAATGTGGGGATCAGGGAGGCGCTGCCAGGGGGCAGGTGAAAGGGGGAATGTGGGGACCAGGGAGGCGCTGCCAGGGGGCAGGTGAAAGGGGGAATGTGGGGACCAGGGAGGCGCTGCCAGGGGTAGGTGAAAGGGGGAATGTGGGGACCAGGGAGGACTTGCCAGGGGGCAGGTGAAAGGGGGAATGTGGGGGACCAGGGGGCAGGTGAAAGGGGGAATGTGGGGATCAGGGAGGCGCTGCCAGGGGCAGGTGAAAGGGGGAATGTGGGGACCAGGGAGGCGCTGCCAGGGGGCAGGTGAAAGGGGGAATGTGGGGGACCAGGGGGCAGGTGAAAGGGGGAATGTGGGGATCAGGGAGGCGCTGCCAGGGGCAGGTGAAAGGGGGAATGTGGGGACCAGGGAGGCGCTGCCAGGGGGCAGGTGAAAGGGGGAATGTGGGGACCAGGGAGGCGCTGCCAGGGGGCAGGTGAAAGAGGGAATGTGGGGGAACAGGGGGCAGCTGAAAGGGGGCAGGTGGGGACCAGGGAGGCGCTGCCAGGGGCAGGTGAAAGGGGGAATGTGGGGGACCAAGGAGGCGCTGCCAGGGGGCAGGTGAAAGGGGGAATGTGGGGACCAGGGAGGGGCGCTGCCAGGGGGCAGGTGAAAGGGGGAATGTGGGGACCAGGGAGGCGCAGCCAGGGGGCAGGTGAAAGGGGGAATGTGGGGACCAGGGAGGCGCTGCCAGGGGCAGGTGAAAGAGGGAATGTGGGGACCAGGGGGCAGGTGAAAGGGGGAATGTGGGGACCAGGGAGGCGCTGCCAGGGGGCAGGTGAAAGGGGGAATGTGGGGACCAGGGAGGCGCTGCCAGGGGGCAGGTGAAAGGGGGAATGTGGGGGACCAGGGGGCAGGTGAAAGGGGGAATGTGGGGATCAGGGAGGCGCTGCCAGGGGGCAGGTGAAAGGGGGAATGTGGGGACCAGGGAGGCGCTGCCAGGGGCAGGTAATAGGGGGAATGTGGGGACCAGGGAGGCGCTGCCAGGGGGCAGGTGAAAGGGGGAATGTGGGGACCAGGGAGGCGCTGCCAGGGGGCAGGTGAAAGGGGGAATGTGGGGGACCAGGGGGCAGGTGAAAGGGGGAATGTGGGGATCAGGGAGGCGCTGCCAGGGGCAGGTGAAAGGGGGAATGTGGGGACCAGGGAGGCGCTGCCAGGGGGCAGGTGAAAGAGGGAATGTGGGGGAACAGGGGGCAGCTGAAAGGGGCAGGTGGGGACCAGGGAGGCGCTGCCAGGGGGCAGGTGAAAGGGGGAATGTGGGGGACCAAGGAGGCGCTGCCAGGGGCAGGTGAAAGGGGGAATGTGGGGACCAGGGAGGCGCTGCCAGGGGCAGGTGAAAGGGGGAATGTGGGGACCAGGGAGGCGCAGCCAGGGGGCAGGTGAAAGGGGGAATGTGGGGACCAGGGAGGCGCTGCCAGGGGGCAGGTGAAAGAGGGAATGTGGGGGACCAGGGGGCAGGTGAAAGGGGGAATGTGGGGACCAGGGAGGCGCTGCCAGGGGGCAGGTGAAAGGGGGAATGTGAGGACCAGGGAGGCGCTGCCAGGGGCAGGTGAAAGGGGAATGTGGGGGACCACGGGGCAGGTGAAAGGGGGAATGTGGGGATCAGGGAGGCGCTGCCAGGGGGCAGGTGAATGGGGGAATGTGGGGACCAGGGAGGCGCTGCCAGGGGGCAGGTAATAGGGGGAATGTGGGGACCAGGGAGGCGCTGCCAGGGGCAGGTGAAAGAGGGAATGTGGGGGAACAGGGGGCAGCTGAAAGGGGGCAGGTGGGGACCAGGGAGGCGCTGCCAGGGGGCAGGTGAAAGGGGGAATGTGAGTGACCAGGGGGCAGGTGAAAGGGGGAATGTGGGGACCAGGGAGGCGCTGCCAGGGGGCAGGTGAAAGGGGGAATGTGGGGACCAGGGAGGCGCTGCCATGGGGCAGGTGAAAGGGGGAATGTGGGGACCAGGGAGGCGCAGCCAGGGGGCAGGTGAAAGGGGGAATGTGGGGGACCAGGCAGGCGCTGCCAGGGGGCAGGTGAAAGGGGGAATGTGGGGACCAGGGAGGCGCTGCCAGGGGGCAGGTGAAAGGGGGAATGTGGGGGACCAGGGGGCAGGTGAAAGGGGGAATGTGGGGACCAGGGAGGCGCAGCCAGGGGGCAGGTGAAAGGGGGAATGTGGGGGACCAGGGAGGCGCTGCCAGGGGGCAGGTGAAAGGGGGAATGTGGGGGACCAGGAAGGCGGTGCCTGGGGTCAGGTGAAAGGGGGAATGTGGGGGACCAAGGGGCAGGTGAAAGGGGGAATGTGGGGACCAGGGAGGCGGTGCCTGGGGGCAGGTGAAAGGGGGAATGTGGGGACCAGGGAGGCGCTGCCAGGGGGCAGGTGAAAGGGGGAATGTGGGGACCAGGGAGGCACTGCATGGGGTCAGGTGAAAGGGGGAATGTGGGGGACCAGGGGGCAGGTGAAAGGGGCAATGTGGGGGACCGGGAGGCGCTGCCAGGGGGCAGGTGAAAGGGGGAATGTGGGGGACCAGGGGGCAGGTGAAAGGGGGAATGTGGGGGACCAGGGGGCAGGTGAAAGGGGGAATGTGGGGATCAGGGAGGCGCTGCCAGGGGCAGGTGAAAGGGGGAATGTGGGGACCAGGGAGGCGCTGCCAGGGGGCAGGTGATAGGGGGAATGTGGGGACCAGGGAGGCGCTGCCAGGGGGCAGGTGAAAGGGGGAATGTGGGGGAACAGGGGGCAGCTGAAAGGGGGCAGGTGAAAGGGGGAATGTGGGGGACCAGGGAGGCGCTGCCAGGGGCAGGTGAAAGGGGGAATGTGGGGACCAGGGAGGTGCTGCCAGGGGGCAGGTGAAAGGGGGAATGTGGGGACCAGGGAGGCTCAGCCTGGGGGCAGGTGAAAGGGGGAATGTGGGGACCAGGGAGGCGCTGCCAGGGGGCAGGTGAAAGGGGGAATGTGGGGACCAGGGAGGCGCAGCCAGGGGCAGGTGAAAGGGGGACTGTGGGGGACCAGGGAGGCGCTGCCAGGGGGCAGGTGAAAGGGGGAATGTGGGGGACCAGGGAGGCGGTGTCTGGGGTCAGGTGAAAGGGGGAATGTGGGGGACCAGGGGGCAGGTGAAAGGGGGAATGTGGGGACCAGGGAGGCGGTGCCTGGGGGCAGGTGAAAGGGGGAATGTGGGGACCAGGGAGGCGCTGCCAGGGGCAGGTGAAAGGGGGAATGTGGGGGACCAGGGAGGCGGTGTCTGGGGTCAGGTGAAAGGGGGAATGTGGGGGACCAGGGGGCAGGTGAAAGGGGGAATGTGGGGACCAGGGAGGCGGTGCCTGGGGGCAGGTGAAAGGGGGAATGTGGGGACCAGGGAGGCGCTGCCAGGGGCAGGTGAAAGGGGGAATGTGGGGACCAGGGAGGCGCTGCCTGGGGTCAGGTGAAAGGGGGAATGTGGGGGACCAGGGGGCAGGTGAAAGGGGCAATGTGGGGGACCGGGGAGGCGCTGCCAGGGGGCAGGTGGAAGGGGGAATGTGGGGGACCAGGGGGCAGGTGAAAGGGGGAATGTGGGGGACCAGGGAGGCGCTGCCAGGGGGCAGGTGAAAGGGGGAATGTGGGGACCAGGGAGGTGCTGCCAGGGGGCAGGTGAAAGGGGGAATGTGGGGACCAGGGAGGCGCTGCCAGGGGCAGGTGAAAGGGGGAATGTGGGGGAACAGGGGGCAGCTGAAAGGGGGCAGGTGAAAGGGGGAATGTGGGGGACCAGGGAGGCGCTGCCAGGGGGCAGGTGAAAGGGGGAATGTGGGGACCAGGGAGGTGCTGCCAGGGGGCAGGTGAAAGGGGGAATGTGGGGACCAGGGAGGCTCAGCCTGGGGGCAGGTGAAAGGGGGAATGTGGGGACCAGGGAGGCGCTGCCAGGGGGCAGGTGAAAGGGGGAATGTGGGGACCAGGGAGGCGCAGCCAGGGGGCAGGTGAAAGGGGGAATGTGGGGGACCAGGGAGGCGCTGCCAGGGGGCAGGTGAAAGGGGGAATGTGGGGGACCAGGGAGGCGGTGTCTGGGGTCAGGTGAAAGGGGGAATGTGGGGGACCAGGGGGCAGGTGAAAGGGGGAATGTGGGGACCAGGGAGGCGGTGCCTGGGGGCAGGTGAAAGGGGGAATGTGGGGACCAGGGAGGTGCTGCCAGGGGGCAGGTGAAAGGGGGAATGTGGGGACCAGGGAGGCTCAGCCTGGGGGCAGGTGAAAGGGGGAATGTGGGGATCAGGGAGGCGCTGCCAGGGGCAGGTGAAAGGGGGAATGTGGGGACCAGGGAGGCGCTGCCAGGGGGCAGGTAATAGGGGGAATGTGGGGACCAGGGAGGCGCTGCCAGGGGGCAGGTGAAAGGGGGAATGTGGGGACCAGGGAGGCGCTGCCAGGGGCAGGTGAAAGGGGGAATGTGGGGGACCAGGGGGCAGGTGAAAGGGGGAATGTGGGGATCAGGGAGGCGCTGCCAGGGGGCAGGTGAAAGGGGGAATGTGGGGACCAGGGAGGCGCTGCCAGGGGGCAGGTGAAAGAGGGAATGTGGGGGAACAGGGGGCAGCTGAAAGGGGGCAGGTGGGGACCAGGGAGGCGCTGCCAGGGGCAGGTGAAAGGGGGAATGTGGGGGACCAAGGAGGCGCTGCCAGGGGGCAGGTGAAAGGGGGAATGTGGGGACCAGGGAGGCGCTGCCAGGGGGCAGGTGAAAGGGGGAATGTGGGGACCAGGGAGGCGCAGCCAGGGGGCAGGTGAAAGGGGGAATGTGGGGACCAGGGAGGCGCTGCCAGGGGGCAGGTGAAAGAGGGAATGTGGGGGACCAGGGGGCAGGTGAAAGGGGGAATGTGGGGACCAGGGAGGCGCTGCCAGGGGGCAGGTGAAAGGGGGAATGTGAGGACCAGGGAGGCGCTGCCAGGGGGCAGGTGAAAGGGGAATGTGGGGGACCACGGGGCAGGTGAAAGGGGGAATGTGGGGATCAGGGAGGCGCTGCCAGGGGCAGGTGAATGGGGGAATGTGGGGACCAGGGAGGCGCTGCCAGGGGCAGGTAATAGGGGGAATGTGGGGACCAGGGAGGCGCTGCCAGGGGGCAGGTGAAAGAGGGAATGTGGGGGAACAGGGGGCAGCTGAAAGGGGGCAGGTGGGGACCAGGGAGGCGCTGCCAGGGGCAGGTGAAAGGGGGAATGTGAGTGACCAGGGGGCAGGTGAAAGGGGGAATGTGGGGACCAGGGAGGCGATGCCAGGGGGCAGGTGAAAGGGGGAATGTGGGGACCAGGGAGGCGCTGCCATGGGGCAGGTGAAAGGGGGAATGTGGGGACCAGGGAGGCGCAGCCAGGGGGCAGGTGAAAGGGGAATGTGGGGGACCAGGCAGGCGCTGCCAGGGGGCAGGTGAAAGGGGGAATGTGGGGACCAGGGAGGCGCTGCCAGGGGGCAGGTGAAAGGGGGAATGTGGGGGACCAGGGGGCAGGTGAAAGGGGGAATGTGGGGACCAGGGAGGCGCAGCCAGGGGGCAGGTGAAAGGGGGAATGTGGGGGACCAGGGAGGCGCTGCCAGGGGCAGGTGAAAGGGGGAATGTGGGGGACCAGGAAGGCGGTGCCTGGGGTCAGGTGAAAGGGGGAATGTGGGGGACCAAGGGGCAGGTGAAAGGGGGAATGTGGGGACCAGGGAGGCGGTGCCTGGGGGCAGGTGAAAGGGGGAATGTGGGGACCAGGGAGGCGCTGCCAGGGGCAGGTGAAAGGGGGAATGTGGGGACCAGGGAGGCACTGCATGGGGTCAGGTGAAAGGGGGAATGTGGGGGACCAGGGGGCAGGTGAAAGGGGCAATGTGGGGGACCGGGGAGGCGCTGCCAGGGGCAGGTGAAAGGGGGAATGTGGGGGACCAGGGGGCAGGTGAAAGGGGGAATGTGGGGGACCAGGGGGCAGGTGAAAGGGGGAATGTGGGGATCAGGGAGGCGCTGCCAGGGGGCAGGTGAAAGGGGGAATGTGGGGACCAGGGAGGCGCTGCCAGGGGGCAGGTGATAGGGGGAATGTGGGGACCAGGGAGGCGCTGCCAGGGGGCAGGTGAAAGGGGAATGTGGGGGAACAGGGGGCAGCTGAAAGGGGGCAGGTGAAAGGGGGAATGTGGGGGACCAGGGAGGCGCTGCCAGGGGGCAGGTGAAAGGGGGAATGTGGGGACCAGGGAGGTGCTGCCAGGGGGCAGGTGAAAGGGGGATGTGGGGACCAGGGAGGCTCAGCCTGGGGGCAGGTGAAAGGGGGAATGTGGGGACCAGGGAGGCGCTGCCAGGGGCAGGTGAAAGGGGGAATGTGGGGACCAGGGAGGCGCAGCCAGGGGGCAGGTGAAAGGGGGACTGTGGGGGACCAGGGAGGCGCTGCCAGGGGGCAGGTGAAAGGGGGAATGTGGGGGACCAGGGAGGCGGTGTCTGGGGTCAGGTGAAAGGGGGAATGTGGGGGACCAGGGGGCAGGTGAAAGGGGGAATGTGGGGACCAGGGAGGCGGTGCCTGGGGGCAGGTGAAAGGGGGAATGTGGGGACCAGGGAGGCGCTGCCAGGGGCAGGTGAAAGGGGGAATGTGGGGGACCAGGGAGGCGGTGTCTGGGGTCAGGTGAAAGGGGGAATGTGGGGGACCAGGGGGCAGGTGAAAGGGGGAATGTGGGGACCAGGGAGGCGGTGCCTGGGGGCAGGTGAAAGGGGGAATGTGGGGACCAGGGAGGCGCTGCCAGGGGCAGGTGAAAGGGGGAATGTGGGGACCAGGGAGGCGCTGCCTGGGGTCAGGTGAAAGGGGGAATGTGGGGGACCAGGGGGCAGGTGAAAGGGGCAATGTGGGGGACCGGGGAGGCGCTGCCAGGGGCAGGTGGAAGGGGGAATGTGGGGGACCAGGGGGCAGGTGAAAGGGGGAATGTGGGGGACCAGGGAGGCGCTGCCAGGGGGCAGGTGAAAGGGGGAATGTGGGGACCAGGGAGGTGCTGCCAGGGGGCAGGTGAAAGGGGAATGTGGGGACCAGGGAGGCGCTGCCAGGGGCAGGTGAAAGGGGGAATGTGGGGGAACAGGGGGCAGCTGAAAGGGGGCAGGTGAAAGGGGGAATGTGGGGGACCAGGGAGGCGCTGCCAGGGGGCAGGTGAAAGGGGGAATGTGGGGACCAGGGAGGTGCTGCCAGGGGGCAGGTGAAAGGGGGAATGTGGGGACCAGGGAGGCTCAGCCTGGGGGCAGGTGAAAGGGGGAATGTGGGGACCAGGGAGGCGCTGCCAGGGGGCAGGTGAAAGGGGGAATGTGGGGACCAGGGAGGCGCAGCCAGGGGGCAGGTGAAAGGGGGAATGTGGGGGACCAGGGAGGCGCTGCCAGGGGGCAGGTGAAAGGGGGAATGTGGGGGACCAGGGAGGCGGTGTCTGGGGTCAGGTGAAAGGGGGAATGTGGGGGACCAGGGGGCAGGTGAAAGGGGGAATGTGGGGACCAGGGAGGCGGTGCCTGGGGGCAGGTGAAAGGGGGAATGTGGGGACCAGGGAGGTGCTGCCAGGGGGCAGGTGAAAGGGGGAATGTGGGGACCAGGGAGGCTCAGCCTGGGGGCAGGTGAAAGGGGGAATGTGGGGACCAGGGAGGCGCTGCCAGGGGGCAGGTGAAAGGGGGAATGTGGGGACCAGGGAGGCGCAGCCAGGGGGCAGGTGAAAGGGGGAATGTGGGGGACCAGGGAGGCGCTGCCAGGGGCAGGTGAAAGGGGGAATGTGGGGGACCAGGGAGGCGGTGTCTGGGGTCAGGTGAAAGGGGGAATGTGGGGGACCAGGGGGCAGGTGAAAGGGGGAATGTGGGGACCAGGGAGGCGGTGCCTGGGGGCAGGTGAAAGGGGGAATGTGGGGACCAGGGAGGCGCTGCCAGGGGGCAGGTGAAAGGGGGAATGTGGGGGACCAGGGAGGCGGTGTCTGGGGTCAGGTGAAAGGGGGAATGTGGGGGACCTGGGGGCAGGTGAAAGGGGGAATGTGGGGACCAGGGAGGCGGTGCCTGGGGGCAGGTGAAAGGGGGAATGTGGGGACCAGGGAGGCGCTGCCAGGGGGCAGGTGAAAGGGGGAATGTGGGGACCAGGGAGGCGCTGCCTGGGGTCAGGTGAAAGGGGGAATGTGGGGGACCAGGGGGCAGGTGAAAGGGGCAATGTGGGGGACCGGGGAGGCGCTGCCAGGGGCAGGTGGAAGGGGGAATGTGGGGGACCAGGGGGCAGGTGAAAGGGGGAATGTGGGGGACCAGGGAGGCGCTGCCAGGGGCAGGTGAAAGGGGGAATGTGGGGACCAGGGAGGTGCTGCCAGGGGGCAGGTGAAAGGGGGAATGTGGGGACCAGGGAGGCGCAGCCAGGGGGCAGGTGAAAGGGGGAATGTGGGGGACCAGGGAGGCGCTGCCAGGGGCAGGTGAAAGGGGGAATGTGGGGGACCAGGGAGGCGGTGTCTGGGGTCAGGTGAAAGGGGGAATGTGGGGGACCAGGGGGCAGGTGAAAGGGGGAATGTGGGGACCAGGGAGGCGGTGCCTGGGGGCAGGTGAAAGGGGGAATGTGGGGACCAGGGAGGCGCTGCCAGGGGCAGGTGAAAGGGGGAATGTGGGGACCAGGGAGGCGCTGCCTGGGGTCAGGTGAAAGGGGGAATGTGGGGGACCAGGGGGCAGGTGAAAGGGGCAATGTGGGGGACCGGGGAGGCGCTGCCAGGGGCAGGTGAAAGGGGGAATGTGGGGGACCAGGGGGCAGGTGAAAGGGGGAATGTGGGGGACCAGGGAGGCGCTGCCAGGGGGCAGGTGAAAGGGGGAATGTGGGGGACCAGGGGGCAGGTGAAAGGGGGAATGTGGGGGACCAGGGAGGCGCTGCCAGGGGGGCAGGTGAAAGGGGGAATGTGGGGACCAGGGAGGCGCTGCCAGGGGCAGGTGAAAGGGGGAATGTGGGGGACCAGGGGGCAGGTGAAAGGGGGAATGTGGGGATCAGGGAGGCGCTGCCAGGGGGCAGGTGAAAGGGGGAATGTGGGGACCAGGGAGGCGCTGCCAGGGGCAGGTGAAAGGGGGAATGTGGGGACCAGGGAGGCGCTGCCAGGGGTAGGTGAAAGGGGGAATGTGGGGACCAGGGAGGACTTGCCAGGGGGCAGGTGAAAGGGGGAATGTGGGGGACCAGGGGGCAGGTGAAAGGGGGAATGTGGGGATCAGGGAGGCGCTGCCAGGGGGCAGGTGAAAGGGGGAATGTGGGGACCAGGGAGACGCTGCCAGGGGGCAGGTGATAGGGGGAATGTGGGGACCAGGGAGGCGCTGCCAGGCGGCAGGTGAAAGAGGCAATGTGGGGGAACAGGGGGCAGCTGAAAGGGGGCAGGTGGGGACCAGGGAGGCGCTGCCAGGGGGCAGGTGAAAGGGGAAATGTGGGGGACCAGGGAGGCGATGCCAGGGGGCAGGTGAAAGGGGGAATGTGAGTGACCAGGGGGCAGGTGAAAGGGGGAATGTGGGGACCAGGGAGGCGCTGCCAGGGGGCAGGTCAAAGGGGGAATGTGGGGGAACAGGGGGCAGGTGAAAGGGGGCAGGTGAAAGGGGGAATGTGGGGGACCAGGGGCAGGTGAAAGGGGGAATGTGGGGATCAGGGAGGCGCTGCCAGGGGGCAGGTGAAAGGGGGAATGTGGGGACCAGGGATGAGCTGCCAGGGGGCAGGTGATAGGGGGAATGTGGGGACCAGGGAGGCGCTGCCAGGGGGCAGGTGAAAGGGGGAATGTGGGGGAACAGGGGGCAGCTGAAAGGGGGCAGGTGAAAGGGGGAATGTGGGCGACCAGGGAGGCGGTGCCTGGGGTCAGGTGAAAAGGGGAATGTGGGGGACCAGGGGGCAGGTGAAAGGGGGAATGTGGGGACCAGGGAGGCGGTGCCTGGGGGCAGGTGAAAGGGGGAATGTGGGGACCAGGGAGGCGCTGCCAGGGGCAGGTGAAAGGGGGAATGTGGGGACCAGGGAGGCGCTGCCTGGGGTCAGGTGAAAGGGGGAATGTGGGGGACCAGGGGGCAGGTGAAAGGGGCAATGTGGGGGACCGGGGAGGCGCTGCCAGGGGCAGGTGAAAGGGGGAATGTGGGGGACCAGGGGGCAGGTGAAAGGGGGAATGTGGGGGACCAGGGGGCAGGTGAAAGGGGGAATGTGGGGGACCAGGGAGGCGCTGCCAGGGGCAGGTGAAAGGGGGAATGTGGGGACCAGGGAGGCGCTGCCAGGGGGCAGGTGATAGGGGGAATGTGGGGGACCAGGGAGGCGCTGCCAGGGGGCAGGTGAAAGGGGGAATGTGGGGGAACAGGGGGCAGGTGAAAGGGGGCAGGTGAAAGGGGGAATGTGGGGGACCAGGGGGCAGGTGAAAGGGGGAATGTGGGGACCAGGGAGGCGCTGCCAGGGGGCAGGTGATAGGGGGAATGTGGGGACCAGGGAGGCGCTGCCAGGGGGCAGGTGAAAGGGGGAATGTGGGGGAACAGGGGGCAGCTGAAAGGGGGCAGGTGAAAGGGGGAATGTGGGGGACCAGGGAGGCGTTGCCTGGGGTCAGGTGAAAAGGGGAATGTGGGGGACCAGGGGGCAGGTGAAAGGGGGAATGTGGGGACCAGGGAGGCGGTGCCTGGGGGCAGATGAAAGGGGGAATGTGGGGACCAGGGAGGCGCTGCCAGGGGGCAGGTGAAAGGGGGAATGTGGGGACCAGGGAGGCGCTGCCTGGGGTCAGGTGAAAGGGGGAATGTGGGGGACCAGGTGAAAGGGGCAATGTGGGGGACCGGGGAGGCGCTGCCAGGGGGCAGGTGAAAGGGGGAATGTGGGGGACCAGGGGGCAGGTGAAAGGGGGAATGTGGGGGACCAGGGGGCAGGTGAAAGAGGGAATGTGGGGGACCAGGGAGGCGCTGACAGGGGGCAGGTGAAAGGGGGAATGTGGGGGACCAGGGGGCAGGTGAAAGGGGGAATGTGGGGGACCAGGGAGGAGCTGCCAGGGGCAGGTGAAAGGGGGAATGTGGGGACCAGGGTGGCGCTGCCAGGGGCAGGTGATAGGGGGAATTTGGGGACCAGGGAGGCGCTGCCAGGGGGCAGGTGAAAGGGGGAATGTGGGGGAACAGGGGGCAGGTGAAAGGGGGCAGGTGAAAGGGGGAATGTAGGGGGCCAGGGGGCAGGTGAAAGGGGGAATGTGGGGATCAGGGAGGCGCTGCCAGGGGGCAGGTGAAAGGGGGAATGTGGGGACCAGGGAGGCGCTGCCAGGGGCAGGTGATAGGGGGAATGTGGGGACCAGGGAGGCGCTGCCAGGGGGCAGGTGAAAGGGGGAATGTGGGGGAACAGGGGGCAGCTGAAAGGGGGAATGTGGGGACCAGGGAGGCGCTGCCAGGGGCAGGTGAAAGGGGGAATGTGGGAGAACAGGGGGCAGGTGAAAGGGGGCATATGAAAGGGGGAATGTGGGGGACCAGGGGGCAGGTGAAAGGGAGAATGTGGGGATCAGGGAGGCGGTGCCTGGGGTCAGGTGAAAAGGGGAATGTGGGGGACCAGGGGGCAGGTGAAAGGGGGAATGTGGGGACCAGGGAGGCGGTGCCTGGGGGCAGGTGAAAGGGGGAATGTGGGGGACCAGGGAGGCGCTGCCAGGGGGCAGGTGAAAGGGGGAATGTGGGGACCAGGGAGGTGCTGCCTGGGGTCAGGTGAAAGGGGGAATGTGGGGGACCAGGGGGCAGGTGAAAGGGGCAATGTGGGGGACCGGGGAGGCGCTGCCAGGGGGCAGGTGAAAGGGGGAATGTGGGGGAACAGGGGGCAGGTGAAAGGGGGCAGGTGAAAGGGGGAATGTGGGGGACCAGGGGGCAGGTGAAAGGGGGAATGTGGGGATCAGGGAGGCGCTGCCAGGGGGCAGGTGAAAGGGGGAATGTGGGGACCAGGGAGGCGCTGCCAGGGGGCAGGTGATAGGGGGAATGTGGGGACCAGGGAGGTGCTGCCAGGGGGCAGGTGAAAGGGGGAATGTGGGGGAACAGGGGGCAGCTGAAAGGGGGCAGGTGAAAGGGGGAATGTGGGGGACCAGGGAGGCGGTGCCTGGGGTCAGGTGAAAGGGGGAATGTGGGGGACCAGGGGGCAGGTGAAAGGGGGAATGTGGGGACCAGGGAGGAGCTGTCAGGGGGCAGGTGAAAGGGGGAATGTGGGGACCAGGGAGGCGCTGCCTGGGGTCAGGTGAAAGGGGGAATGTGGGGGACCAGGGGGCAGGTGAAAGGGGCAATGTGGGGGACCGGGGAGGCGCTGCCAGGGGCAGGTGAAAGGGGGAATGTGGGGGACCAGGTGAAAGGGGGAATGTGGGGAACTAGGGGGCAGGTGAAAGGGGGAATGTGGGGGACCAGGGAGGCGCTGCCAGGGGCAGGTGAAAGGGGGAATGTGGGGGATCAGGGGGCAGGTGAAAGGGGGAATGTGGGGGACCAGGGAGGCGCTGCCAGGGGCAGGTGAAAGGGGGAATGTGGGGACCAGGGAGGCGCTGCCAGGGGCAGGTGAAAGGGGGAATGTGGGGACCAGGGAGGCTCAGCCTGGGGGCAGGTGAAAGGGGGAATGTGGGGACCAGGGAGGCGCTGCCAGGGGGCAGGTGAAAGGGGGAATGTGGGGACCAGGGAGGCGCAGCCAGGGGGCAGGTGAAAGGGGGAATGTGGGGGACCAGGGAGGCGCTGCCAGGGGCAGGTGAAAGGGGGAATGTGGGGGATCAGGGGGCAGGTGAAAGGGGGAATGTGGGGGACCAGGGAGGCGCTGCCAGAGGGCAGGTGAAAGGGGGAATGTGGGGACCAGGGAGGCGCTGCCAGGGGGCAGGTGAAAGGGGGAATGTGGGGACCAGGGAGGCTCAGCCTGGGGGCAGGTGAAAGGGGGAATGTGGGGACCAGGGAGGCGCTGCCAGGGGGCAGGTGAAAGGGGGAATGTGGGGACCAGGGAGGCGCAGCCAGGGGGCAGGTGAAAGGGGGAATGTGGGGGACCAGGGAGGCGCTGCCAGGGGGCAGGTGAAAGGGGGAATGTGGGGGACCAGGGAGGCGGTGCCTGGGGTCAGGTGAAAGGGGGAATGTGGGGGACCAGGGGGCAGGTGAAAGGGGGAATGTGGGGACCAGGGAGGCGGTGCCTGGGGGCAGGTGAAAGGGGGAATGTGGGGACCAGGGAGGCGCTGCCTGGGGTCAGGTGAAAGGGGGAATGTGGGGGACCAGGGGGCAGGTGAAAGGGGCAATGTGGGGGACCGGGGAGGCGCTGCCAGGGGGCAGGTGAAAGGGGGAATGTGGGGGACCAGGGGCAGGTGAAAGGGGGAATGTGGGGGACCAGGGGGCAGGTGAAAGGGGGAATGTGGGGGACCAGGGAGGCGCTGCCAGGGGGCAGGTGAAAGGGGGAATGTGGGGGACCAGGGAGGCGCTGCCAGGGGCAGGTGAAAGGGGGAATGTGGGGACCAGGGAGGCGCTGCCAGGGGGCAGGTGAAAGGGGGAATGTGGGGACCAGGGAGGCGCTGCCAGGGGGCAGGTGAAAGGGGGAATGTGGGGGACCAGGGAGGCGCTGCCATGGGGCAGGTGAAAGGGGGAATGTGGGGGACCAGGAGGCGCTGCCAGGGGGAGGTGAAAGGGGGAATGTGGGGGGTCGGGGAGGCGCTGCCAGGGGGCAGGTGAAAGGGGGAATGTGGGGGACCAGGGAGGCAGGTGAAAGGGGGAAAGTGGGGACCAGGGAGGCGCTGCCAGGGGCAGGTGAAAGGGGGAACGTGGGGACCAGGGAGGCGCTGCCAGGGGGCAGGTGAAAGGGGGAATGTGGGTGAAAGGGGGAATGTGGGGACCAGGGAGGCGCTGCCAGGGGGCAGGTGAAAGGGGGAATGTGGGGACCAGGGAGGCGCTGCCAGGGGGCAGGTGAAAGGGGGAATGTGGGGACCAGGGAGGCACTGCCATGGGGCAGGTGAAAGGGGGAATGTGGGGGACCAGGGGGCAGGTGAAAGGGGGAATGTGGGGACCAGGGAGGCGCTGCCAGGGGCAGGTGAAAGGGGAACATGGGGACCAGGGAGGCGCTGCCAGGGGGCAGGTGAAAGGAGGAATGTGGGGACCAGGGAGGCGCTGCCAGGGGCAGGTGAAAGGGGGAATGTGGGGACCAGGGAGGCGCAGCCTGGGGGCAGGTGAAAGGGGGAATGTGGGGGCCAGGGAGGCGCTGCCAGGTGGCAGGTGAAAGGGGGAATGTGGGGACCAGGGAGGCAGGTGAAAGGGGGAATGTGGGGGACCAGGGAGGCGCTGCCAGGGGGCAGGTGAAAGGGGGAATGTGGGTGACCAGGGGGCAGGTGGAAGGGGGAATGTGGGGGACCAGGGAGGCGCTGCCAGGGGGCAGGTGAAAGGGGGAATGTGGGGGACCAGGGAGGCGCTGCCATGGGGCAGGTGAAAGGGGGAATGTGGGGACCAGGGAGGCTCTGCCAGGGGGCAGGTGAAAGGGGGAATGTGGGGGACCAGGGGGCAGCTGAAAGGGGGAATGTGGGGGACCAGGGAGGCGCTGCCAGGGGGCAGGTGAAAGGGGGAATGTGGGGACCAGGGAGGCGCTGCCAGGGGCAGGTGAAAAGGGGAATGTGGGGACCAGGAGGCCCTACAATGGGGCAGGTGAAAGGGGGAATGTGGGGACCAGGGAGGCGCTGCCAGGGGGCAGGTGAAAGGGGGAATGTGGGGGACCAGGGGGCAGGTGAAAGGGGTATGTGGGGGACCAGGGGGCAGGTGAAAGGGGGAATGTGGGGACCAGGGAGGCGCTGCCAGGGGGCAGGTGAAAGGGGGAATGTGGGGGACCAGGGGGCAGGTGAAAGGGGGAATGTGGGGACCAGGGAGGCGCTGCCAGGGGGCAGGTGAAAGGGGGAATGTGGGGACCAGGTGTGGACAAGCATAGGGAGAGTGGGATGAACAGCAAACGTATTGAGCTATGAGAGACTCTACTACTGCCTCAATAGGTCTGCCTAGTCAGACTGCTGTACGTAAGTAACCAGCCTCCTCTAAAACAAAAGGATCTAGCCTCAGCTATGATGATAGCAGTGAAATTAGAATTTGGCAGTCACCAGCTCACACAGAAGACATCCTCATAAAAAGCAGACACACTAAAACACTTGGTATTTGCTCTCAACAAAGGAGGACGAGATCAGGAAACTAACAAACATTATCCATGCGTTCCACCATTAGGTCATAGCACATACAATAGATGAGCTACTTGTCAGGGGCAAGGCTCAGAGCGTCAGGAAGTGAGTCATGCATCCCATCTCACTTTCATCCCATCTAATTCTCTACTCCAGCTTCAGAATAAAAGATGATCTTGCGTGTTGGCTAGCTCATCCTAGTCTGGGACTATTGATTCTTCAGACTTCACTACAGCAGCATTGCATTACCCAGCCTTTCAGTGAGTCTAAAAAGTAACTACATTCTATAGGGGTTTTACAAAGCTGGTAAAAAATTCACACATCTAAACCCCATGGCCATTTCCTCTAATCACCTTTGGGACGCTAACAACTAGAGCTGGAAAACTTAC
This sequence comes from Oncorhynchus gorbuscha, assembly GCF_021184085.1. Lineage (NCBI taxonomy): Eukaryota > Metazoa > Chordata > Actinopteri > Salmoniformes > Salmonidae > Oncorhynchus > Oncorhynchus gorbuscha. Next base: position 23,026 of record NW_025747801.1, on the reverse strand, counting down.
CAGCACCTTGTTGACTAGGAGCACAGTCTTCAGATATAAACGGGACCTTGTTGACTAGGAGCACAGTCTTCAGATATAAACGGGACCTTGTTGACTAGGAGCACAGTCTTCAGATATAAACGGGACCTTGTTGACTAGGAGCACAGTCTTCAGATATAAACGGGACCTTGTCAGTCAAGTACAGTGCCGTGAAACAATACTTGCCCACTTTGATTTTCTCTCATTTTGCATACAGTGCCTTCGGAAAGTATTCAGACCCCTGGACTTTTCCACATTTTGTTACTTTACAGTCTTATTCTAAAATTGATTTACTAAAAACAATTCCTCAGCAATCTACACACAATACCCCATAATGACAAAGCGAAACGGGTTTTGACATTTTTGCAAATATTTATTTTCTCAAATACCTTATTTACCAATGTATTTAGGTCCTTTGTTATGAGACTCGAAATTGAGCTCAGGTGCATCCTGTTTCCATTGATCATCCTTGAGATGTTTCTACAACTGAATTAGAGTGCACCTGTCCCACAGTTGAAAGTACATGTCAGAGCAAAAGCCAGGCCATGATATTGAAGGAATAGTCTGTACAGCTCTGAGACAGGATTGTGTCAAGACACAGATCTGGGGAAGGGTACCAACACATTCCTGCAGCATTGAAGGTCCCCAAGAACACAGTGGCCTCCATCATTCTTAAATTTGAAGAAGTTTGTTGTGTTGAGAGATGGAAGAACCTTCCAGAAATACACTCAGGTCTTTATAGTAGAGGGGCCAGGCAGAAGCCACTCTTCAGTAAAGAAGAGTTTAGAGTTTGTCAAAAGGCACCCAAATACTCTCAGACCATGAGAAACGAGATTACTTGGTCTGATGAAATCAAGCTTGAAGTCTTTGGCCTGAATGTCAAGCGTCACGTCTGGAGGAAACCTGGTACCACCCCTATGGTGAAGCATGGTGGTGGCAGCATCATGCTGTGTGGATGTTTTTGTGCCAAGCTTATAGCGTCATACCCAAGAAGGCTTGAAGCAGTAATCGCTGCCAAAGGTGCTTCAACAAAGTACCGAGTAAAGGGTCTGAATACTTATAGAAATGTATTATCAGTTTATCATTTTTTGATGCATTTGCAAAAAATGTATTAACCTGTTTTTGCTTTGTAATTATAGGGTATTGTGTATAGATTAATGACGATTTATTTTTTTAATAAGGCTGTCTCATCAAAATGTGCAAAAGTCAAAGGGTCTGAATACTTTCCGAATGCACTGCATGTTTGTCACTGAATGACACCTCATATTAGATAAATGGAACCTGAGTGAACAAATAACATTTGGATAATTCATTCATGTATTTTATAAACAAGTTATGCAACTCCCAATGCCCCTGTGTGTAAAAGCAATTTCCCCCTTATACTAAATAACTGGTTGTGCTACTTATAGCTGCAACAAAACGCTTGTTGATCGGGCTCTCACGTCGCTGTGGAGACATTTCTCTTCCATGCAGAACTGCTTTAACGTTTTGAGCTGCTTGTTTCTGCCACAACATCACAGTAGGGTTTAGGTTTGGACTTTCACTAGTTCATTTTAAAACTTCAAATGTGTTGCTTTTTTTGCCAGACATAACATCCAAAAAGTTCAACGTTTGACTCATCTGTCCATAGAACCTTCATCCAGGAGTCTGAAGATTATCCAGGTGCTTTTTTGGCAAGAATGAGTCTTTGGACTATGTGGGTTCCGTTATGTTTGGCGAAAACCAAACTGCATTCCACAGTAAGAACCTCATACAACATGGTCCAGCAGGGTGGTGGTAGTGTGATGTTTGGGGATGCTTTGCTGCCTCAGGACCTGGATTACTTGCCATCATTGAATAAACCATGAATTCTGCTCTGTATCAGAGAATTTTACATGTCAAAATGTAAGGCCATCCGCCAGTGAGCCGAAGCAGTGAGCATTCAGCAATACAATGATCCAAAACACACAATCAATTCTACATTAGAATGGCTGAAAAGTAAAACATTTAAAAGTTTTGGAATGGCCTAGTCAGTCCAGACCTAAAACCCATTGAGATGTTGTGGCATGACCTGAAATTAGCAGTTCAGCGACTCGTGGGATTTTTAGCATGAAAGTAGTTCTTCATGAAAGAGTGGGCCAAAATTCCTACACAGCAATGTGAGAGAATGATCAACAACTACAGGAAGTGTTTGGTTGGAGTCATTGCAGCTAAAGGAGGCATAACCAGTTATTGAGTATAAGGGAGCAATTACTTTTTCACACAGGGGCATTGGATTTTGAATACCTTTGTTTATTAAATCAATAAAATAAGTATCAAAATGTTGTGTTATTTAATCACTCAGGTTCCCTTTATCTATGGTCCTTCTGTAGCTCAGTTGGTAGAGCATGGCGCTTGTAACGCCAGGGTAGTGGGTTCGATCCCCGGGACCACCCATACGTAGAATGTATGCACACATGACTGTAAGTCGCTTTGGATAAAAGCGTCTGCTAAATGGCATATATTATTATATTATTATATTATCTAATATTTGGTTTTGGTTGAAGGTCTAATAATACAAAGTGTCAAAATAAAGAGAAAATCAGAAAGGGGCAAATACTTTTTCACGGCACTGTTGAATGTTAACAGATAGTGAATTAAATGAACCAATGATGATATCTTGATAGAGCAGGTGGTCGGAGTGTCAATTACGTTGAAGATGCTAATCCCTGTGCACATTATAGGCAAATTCTGTCCTAATTGAGCATTTCATGGGAACAGTCATCCCATTATGGGCAGCAGGTAGCCTAGTGGTTAGAGCGTTGGTCCAGTAACCAGCAGGTAGCCTAATGGTTAGAACGTTGGTCCAGTAACCAGCAGGTAGCCTAATGGTTAGAGCGTTGGTCCAGTAACCAGCAGGTAGCCTATTGGTTAGAGCGTTGGTCCAGTAACCAGCAGGTAGCCTAATGGTTAGAGCGTTGGTCCAGTAACCAGCAGGTAGCCTATTGGTTAGAGCGTTGGTCCAGTAACCAGCAGGTAGCCTAATGGTTAGAACGTTGGTCCAGTAACCAGCAGGTAGCCTAATGGTTAGAACGTTGGTCCAGTAACCAGCAGGTAGCCTATTGGTTAGAGCGTTGGTCCAGTAACCAGCAGGTGGCCTAATGGTTAGAGCGTTGGTCCAGTAACCAGCAGGTAGCCTAATGGTTAGAGCGTTGGTCCAGTAACCAGCAGGCAGCCTATTGGTTAGAGCGTTGGTCCAGTAACCAGCAGGTGGCCTAATGGTTAGAGCGTTGGTCCAGTAACCAGCAGGTAGCCTATTGGTTAGAGCGTTGGTCCAGTAACCAGCAGGTAGCCTAATGGTTAGAGCGTTGGTCCAGTAACCAGCAGGTAGCCTAATGGTTAGAGCGTTGGTCCAGTAACCAGCAGGTAGCCTAATGGTTAGAACGTTGGTCCAGTAACCGAAAGGTTGCTAGATCGAATCACCGAACTGACAAGGTAAAAATCTGTCGTTCTGCTCCCTGAACAAGGCAGTTAACCCACTGCTTCTAGGCCTTCATTGTAAATAAGAATTTGTTCTTAACTGACTTGCCTAGTTAACAAACCTCCAAACAAGCTTCAATGCCATATAACACTCCTTCTGAGGCCTCCAACTGCTCTTAAACACTAGTAAAACTAAATGCATGCTTTTCAACCGCTCGCCCGACTAGCATCACTACTCTGGACGGTTCTGACTTCACATTAAGCCTCTCCAATCCAAAATTAAATCTAGAATCGGCTTCCTTTTTCACAACAGAGCCTCCTTTACTCGCGCCGCCAAACACCCTCGTAAAACGGACTATCCTACCGATCCTCGACTTCGGCGATATCATTTACAAAATAGCCTCCAACACTCTACTCAGCAAACTGGATGCAGTCTATCACAGTGCCATCTGTTTTGTCACCACAGTCCCATATACCACCCACCACTGTAACCTGTATGCTCTAGTCGGCTGGCACTCGCTACCTGTTCGTTGCCAAACCCACTGGCTCCAGGTCACCTATAAATCTATGCTAGGTAAAGCTCCACCTTATCTCGGCTCACTGGTCATGATAACAACATCCACCCGTAGCACGCGCTCCAGCAGGTATATCTCACTGGTCATCCCCAAAGCCAACACCTTCTTTGGCCGCCTTTCCTTCCTTGAACTTTTATTTAACAGTGTCCAAAGGGCCAGATGTATACAGAATGGTGTCGTCTGCGTAGAGCTGGATCAGGGAATCACTCGCAGCAAGAGCGACATCGTTGATATATACAGAGAAAAGAGCTAATAGAAGTAATGCGTTACTAAATCCACTTCATTCATGCAGTAACGTTAATGTACAGTCAGTAAGCATTTACACCGGGGGGGGGGGGGGTACCGGTGGCAATAAATGAGTAATACCAAAAGCTTACCTTGACTTGGAAGAGTTCCAGTGTTGTGTTGGATAGTCATAGCCAGCTAGCTAACATAGCATCCTTCTGTTTGAGCAGGGTGTTTCAGTAAGCTGAACTTGCTAGCTGCATTTGCTAAGTAAGTGAAACTGAAGAAAAAAAAAATGACAATCTATTTTTTTCTCTATTGCTTCTCCTTAATTTTGGAGAAAAAAAAATGTGTTCAACTATTGTCTCTCGGAGTCAACTACTCACCACATTTTATACACTGCAGTGCTAGCTAGCTGTAGCTTATGTAGCCTCTGGAACTGCCGATCTGTGGCCAACAAGGCAGAGTTCATCTCAGCCTATGCCTCCCTCCAGTCCCTCGACTTCTTGGCACTGACGGAAACATGGATCACCACAGACAACACTGCTACTCCTACTGCTCTCTCTTCGTCCGCCCACGTGTTCTCGCACACCCCGAGAGCTTCTGGTCAGTGGGGTGGTGGCACAGGGATCCTCATCTCTCCCAAGTGGTCATTCTCTCTTTCTCCCCTTACCCATCTGTCTATCGCCTCCTTTGAATTCCATGCTGTCACAGTTACCAGCCCTTTCAAGCTTAACATCCTTATCATTTATCGCCCTCCAGGTTCCCTCGGAGAGTTCATCAATGAGCTTGATGCCTTGATAAGCTCCTTTCCTGAGGACGGCTCACCTCTCACAGTGCTGGGCGACTTTAACCTCCCCACGTCTACCTTTGACTCATTCCTCTCTGCCTCCTTCTTTCCACTCCTCTCCTCTTTTGACCTCACCCTCTCACCTTCCCCCCCTACTCACAAGGCAGGCAATACGCTCGACCTCATCTTTACTAGATGCTGTTCTTCCACTAACCTCATTGCAACTCCCCTCCAAGTCTCCGGCCACTACCTTGTATCCTTTTCCCTCTCGCTCTCATCTAACACCTCCCACACTGCCCCTACTCGGATGGTATCGCGCCGTCCCAACCTTCGCTCTCTCTCCCCCGCTACTCTCTCCTCTTCCATCCTATCATCTCTTCCCTCTGCTCAAACCTTCTCCAACCTATCTCCTGATTCTGCCTCCTCAACCCTCCTCTCCTCCGTTTCTGCATCCTTTGACTCTCTATGTCCCCTATCCTCCAGGCCGGCTCGGTCCTCCCCTCCCGCCCCTTGGCTCGACGACTCATTGCGAGCTCACAGAACAGGGCTCCGGGCAGCCGAGCGGAAATGGAGGAAAACTCGCCTCCCTGCGGACCTGGCATCCTTTCACTCCCTCCTCTCTACATTTTCCTCCTCTGTCTCTGCTGCTAAAGCCATTTTCTACCACTCTAAATTCCAAGCATCTGCTTCTAACCATAGGAAGCTCTTTGCCACCTTCTCCTCCCTCCTGAATCCTCCTCCCCCTCCCCCCCCCTCCTCCCTCTCTGCAGATGACTTCGTCAACCATTTTGAAAAGAAGGTCGACGACATCCGATCCTTGTTTGCTAAGTCAAACGGCACCGCTGGTTCTGCTCACACTGCCCTACCCTGTGCTCTGACCTCTTTCTCCCCTCTCTCTCCAGATGAAATCTCGCGTCTTGTGACGGCCGGCCGCCCAACAACCTGCCCGCTTGACCCTATCCCCTCCTCTCTTCTCCAGACCATTTCCGGAGACCTTCTCCCTTACCTCACCTCGCTCATCAACTCATCCCTGACCGCTGGCTACGTCCCTTCCGTCTTCAAGAGAGCGAGAGTTGCACCCCTTCTGAAAAAACCTACACTCGATCCCTCCGATGTCAACAACTACAGACCAGTATCCCTTCTTTCTTTTCTCTCCAAAACTCTTGAACGTGCCGTCCTTGGCCAGCTCTCCCACTATCTCTCTCTGAATGACCTTCTTGATCCAAATCAGTCAGGTTTCAAGACTAGTCATTCAACTGAGACTGCTTTTCTCTGTATCACAGAGGCGCTCCGCACTGCTAAAGCTAACTCTCTCTCCTCTGCTCTCATCCTTCTAGACCTATCGGCTGCCTTCGATACTGTGAACCATCAGATCCTCCTCTCCACCCTCTCCGAGTTGGGCATCTCCGGCGCGGCCCACGCTTGGATTGCGTCCTACCTGACAGGTCGCTCCTACCAGGTGGCGTGGCGAGAATCTGTCTCCTCACCACGCGCTCTCACCACTGGTGTCCCCCAGGGCTCTGTTCTAGGCCCTCTCCTATTCTCGCTATACACCAAGTCACTTGGCTCTGTCATAACCTCACATGGTCTCTCCTATCATTGCTATGCAGACGACACACAATTAATCTTCCCCTTTCCCCCTTCTGATGACCAGGTGGCGAATCGCATCTCTGCATGTCTGGCAGACATATCAGTGTGGATGACGGATCACCACCTCAAGCTGAACCTCGGCAAGACGGAGCTGCTCTTCCTCCCGGGGAAGGACTGCCCGTTCCATGATCTCGCCATCACGGTTGACAACTCCATTGTGTCCTCCTCCCAGAGTGCTAAGAACCTTGGCGTGATCCTGGACAACACCCTGTCGTTCTCAACTAACATCAAGGCGGTGGCCCGTTCCTGTAGGTTCATGCTCTACAACACCCGCAGAGTACGACCCTGCCTCACACAGGAAGCGGCGCAGGTCCTAATCCAGGCACTTGTCATCTCCCGTCTGGATTACTGCAACTCGCTGTTGGCTGGGCTCCCTGCCTGTGCCATTAAACCCCTACAACTCATCCAGAACGCCGCAGCCCGTCTGGTGTTCAACCTTCCCAAGTTCTCTCACGTCACCCCGCTCCTCCGCTCTCTCCACTGGCTTCCAGTTGAAGCTCGCATTCGCTACAAGACCATGGTGCTTGCCTACGGAGCTGTGAGGGGAACGGCACCTCAGTACCTCCAGGCTCTGATCAGGCCCTACACCCAAACAAGGGCACTGCGTTCATCCACCTCTGGCCTGCTCGCCTCCCTACCACTGAGGAAGTACAGTTCCCGCTCAGCCCAGTCAAAACTGTTCGCTGCTCTGGCCCCCCAATGGTGGAACAAACTCCCTCACGACTCCAGGACAACGGAGTCAATCACAACCTACCGGAGACACCTGAAACCCCACCTCTTTAAGGAATACCTAGGATAGGATAAGTAATCCTTCTCTCCCCCCCCCCCCCCTTTAAGATTTAGATGCACTATTGTAAAGTGACTGTTCTACTGGATGTCATAAGGTGAATGCACCAATTTGTAAGTCGCTCTGGATAAGAGCGTCTGCTAAATGACTTAAATGTAAATGTAATGTTATGCTTTCAGTACTAGATTCATTCTCTGATCCTTTGATTGGGTGGACAACATGTCAGTTCATGCTGCAAGAGATCTGATAGGCTGGAGAAACTCCCCCCGGAAGTTGTCATAATTAGTGTGTAAGTCTTTGGAAGGGGGTGAGAACCATGAGCCTCCTAGGTTTTGTATTGCAGTCAATGTACCCAGAGGAAGACGGAAGCTAGTTGTCCTCTGGTGCTACCCTACAAAGTGCTGTTGAGGCTACTGTAGACCTTTGCAAAATAGTGTGTTTAATTAAATTGTTTGGTGATATGTTTAGTATAGTTTTCTCTAAAAAGGAAAACTTCAAAATAATTTTGTATTATCCATGTTGCTAGGCAACGAGTGGTAGCAGCAGACATTTGCATGCCACAGTTATGGAAGTTCAACAATAATCCCTTTTTTGGCATCAGTGACCTGAACAGCTAGATGAGGAACAATATTTTATGTTTTTAAACCACTAGCGCATGTCACTGGTTCCATTTTGCAACAATGTAATCAAGGTCTGCTGCTCTTGCATAACGCCACAGAGTTTAAAACAGGAGAACGACTAGACCCCTTGAGTGACGAAATGTGACCTCTCGGGTCTGGAGCACCCCAGGAGGCACTTTCTCATGTGACCATCCATCAGATTCATCTCTTTCAACACCATTTACTAGGGCCAAACTACTTCCCTATGCCTCTACCACTGATAACTAAGTTCGCAAAAGTCAAAAGAGTATGCACAAGAGAGATGCTCTCACTTGGGACTGAAGGGTCTGAATTATATGTGGTCCGAAAGCAAACCAACAATCGTAATGCCATATAGACCATGAACTGAAACTCAAGACAAGCTGATTGAGATTTAGGGTCCAGTGTAAACCCTCTGGGTCTTGTGAAATTCCCAGCCTTGGTTTATTTTTCAAGCCCAGTGCAGGGAGGATTGCGGGCAACCCCATAGGCCAACTTCCTCATTCCACATGTTATCTACCCTATCTGACCAGTGTGATTGTAACTAGAGCCAAGGGGCACCATCAACCATATTATCAGGATTAAAACTAAGGTGCAACAGAAATCCTCAATTCAATTGCATGTGTTAATTAAAATTTTAGCATGACTAAGCGATGTGGAATTGTTTTAAAAAGGTCATACCGGGTCATACCAAGAATGTTTTTGCAATTTGATTTGGAATTTTAAGACCCCTTGAAGTAGCTAACATGCTAAATCGCCGTGACCCCAACCAACCTCTCTACTCACTGGACCCTTTTGATCACTCGACAAAGCATGCCTCTCATTAATGTCAATATGCCTTGTCCATTGCTGTTCTGGTTAGTGTTTATTGGCTTATTTCACTGTAGAGCTTCTAGTCCTGCTCACTATACCTTATCCAACCTATTAGTTCCACCACCCACACATGCGATGACATCTCCTAGTTTCAATGATGTTTCTAGAGACAATATCTCTCTCTTCATCACTCAATACCTAGGTTTACCTCCACTGTATTCACATCCTACCATACCTTTGTCTGTACATTAAACCGTGAAGCTATTTTATTGCCCCCAGAAACCTCCTTTTACTCTCTGTTCCAGACGTTCTAGATGACCAATTCTTATTGCTTTTAGCCGTACCCTTATCCTACTCCTCCTCTGTTCCTCTGGCGATGTAGAGATGAATCCAGGCCCTGCAGTGCCTAGCTCCACTCCTATTCCCCAGACGCTCTCTTTTGATGACTTCTGTAACCGTAATAGCCTTGGTTTCATGCATGTTAACATTAGAAGCCTCCTCCCTAAATGTGTTCTATTCACTGCTTTACACACTCTGCCAACCCGGATGTTCTAGCTGTGTCTGAATCCTGGTTTAGGAAGACCACCAAAAATTCTGAAATTTTAATCCCAAACTACAACATTTTCAGACAAGATAGAACTGCCAAAGGGGGCGGTGTTGCAATCTACTGCAAAGATGGACAGAACTCTGCAGGCTTACTATCCAGGTCTCTACCCAAACAATTTGAACTTCTACTTTTAAAAATCCACCTCTCTAAAACAAGTCTCTCACCGTTGCCGCCTGCTACAGACCACCCTCTGCCCCCAGCTGTGCTCTGGACACCATATGTGAACTGATTGCCCCCCATCTATCTTCAGAGCTCGTGCTGCTAGGCGACCTAAACTGGAACATGCTTAACACCCCAGCCATCCTACAATCTAAGCTTGATGCCCTCAATCTCACACAAATTATCAATGAACCTACCAGGTAACTCCCCAAAGCCTTAAACACGGGCACCCTCATAGATATCATCCTAACCAACTTGCCCTCTAAATACACCTCTGCTGTCTTCAACCAAGATCTCAGCGATCACTGCCTCATTGCCTGCATCCGTAATGGGTTAGCGGTCAAACGACCTCCACTCATCACTGTAAAATGCTCCCTGAAACACTTCAGCGAGCAGGCCTTTCTAATCAACCTGGCCGGGGTATCCTGGAAGGATATTGATCTCATCCCGTCAGTAGAGGATGCCTGGATATTTTTTTTAAATGCCTTCCTAACCATCTTAAATAAACATGCCCCATTCAAGAAATTTAGAACCAGGAACAGATATAGCCCTTGGTTCTCCCCAGACCTGACTGCCCTTAACCAACACAAAAACATCCTATGTCGCGCTGCATTAGCATCGAACAGCCACCGTGATATGCAGCTGTTCAGGGAAGCTAGAAACCATTATACACAGGCAGTTAGAAAAGCCAAGGCTAGCTTTTTCAAGCAGAAATTTGCTTCCTGCAACACTAACTCAAAAAAGTTCTGGGACACTGTAAAGTCCATGGAGAATAAGAACACCTCCTCCCAGCTGCCCACTGCACTGAAGATAGGAAATACTGTCACCACTGATGAATCCACCATAATTGAGAATTTCAATAAGCATTTTTCTATGGCTGGCCATGCTTTCCACCTGGCTATTCCTACCCCGGTCAACAGCACTGCACCCCTCACAGCAACTCGCCCAAGCCTTCCCCATGTCTCCTTCTCCCAAATCCGTTCAGCTGATGTTCTGAAAGAGCTGCAAAATCTGGACCCCTACAAATCAGCCGGGCTAGACAATCTGGACCCTTTCTTTCTAAAATGATCTGCCGAAATTGTTGCCACCCCTATTACTAGCCTGTTCAAACTCTCTTTCGTGTCGTCTGAGATTCCCAAAGATTGGAAAGCAGCTGCGGTCATCCCCCTCTTCAAAGGGGCACTCTTGACCCAAATTGCTACAGACCTATATCTATCCTACCATGCCTTTCTAAGGTCTTCGAAAGCCAAGTCAACAAACAGATTACCGACCATTTCGAATCTCACGATACCATCTCTGCTATGCAATCTGGTTTCAGAGCTGGTCATGGGTGCACCTCAGCCACGCTCAAGGTCCTAAACGATATCGTAACCGCCATCGATAAGAAACATTACTGTGCAGCCGTATTCATTGATGTGGCCAAGGCTTTCGACTCTGTCAATCACCACATCCTCATCGGCAGACTCGACAGCCTTGGTTTCTCAAATGATTTCCTCGCCTGGTTCACCAACTGTTCACCAACTACTTCTCTGATAGAGTTCAGTGTGTCAAATCGGAGGGTCTGCTGTCCAGACCTCTGGCAGTCCCTATGGGGGTGCCACAGGGTTCAATTCTTGGACCGATTCCCTTCTCTGTATACATCAATGAGGTCGCTCTTGCTGCTGGTGAGTCTCTGATCCACCTCTACGCAGACGACACCATTCTGTATACTTCTGGCCTTTCTTTACACACTGTGTTAACAACCCTCCAGGCATGCTTCAATGCCATACAACTCTCCTTCCGTGGCCTCCAATTGCTCTTAAATACAAGTAAAACTAAATGCATGCTCTTCAAACGATTGCTACCTGCACCTGCCCGCCCGTCCAACATCACTACTCTGGACGGCTCTGACTTAGAATATGTGGACAACTACAAATACTTAGGTGTCTGGGTAGACTGTAAACTCTCCTTCCAGACCCATATCAAACATCTCCAATCCAAAGTTAAATCTAGAATTTGCTTCCTATTTCACAACAAAGCATCCTTCACTCATGCTGCCAAACATACCCTTGTAAAACTGACCATCCTACCAATCCTCGACTTTGGCGATGTCATTTACAAAATAGCCTCCAATACCCTACTCAACAAATCGGATGCAGTATATCACAGTGCAATCCGTTTTGTCACCAAAGCCCCATATACTACCCACCATTGCGACCTGTACGCTCTCGTTGGCTGGCCCTCGCTTCATACTCGTCGCCAAACCCACTGGCTCCATGTCATCTACAAGACCCTGCTTGGGTAAAGTCCCCCCTTAGCTCAGCTCGCTGGTCACCATAGAATCCCCCACCTGTAGCACACGCTCCAGCAGGTATATCTCTCTGGTCACCTCCAAAACCAATTCTTTCTTTGGCCTCCTCTCCTTCCAGTTCTCTGCTGCCAATGACTGGAACGAACTACAAAAATCTCTGAAACTGGAAACACTTATCTCCCTCACTAGCTTTAAGCACCCGCTGTCAGAGCAGCTCACAGATTACTGCCCCTGTACATAGCCCATCTATAATTTAGCCCAAACAACTACTGTATTTATTTATTTAGCTCCTTTGCACCCCATTATTTATATCTCTACTTTGCACATTATTCCACTGCAAATCTATCATTCCAGTGTTTTACTTGCTATATTGTATTTACTTCGGCACCATGGCCTTTTTTTTGCCTTTACCTCCCTTATCTCACCTCATTTGCTCACATTGTATATAGACTTAATTTTTCTACTGTATTATTGACTATGTTTGTTTTACTCCATGTGTAACTCTGTGTCGTTGTCTGTTCACACTGCTTTGCTTTATCTTGGCCAGGTCGCAATTGTAAATGAGAACTTGTTCTCAACTTGCCTACCTGGTTCAATAAAGGTGAAATAAAATAAATACAAATATATACATATGTGTGACCAACCGGCTCGATTTGGTTATATGTAGCAACATTTTAAAGTTGTTTTTTTCTTTTACATTGGACAAAAGTAGACTCAAAACAGTCAAGGAACAATGGGAAAGTCATTCTGCTTTGAAAGTTGATACATTTGTAACCCCACTTTTGAGAAAATGGAGAGGACCTTTGTCTAAACCCATTCAGCATTATTCACACCCTCTTAAAATGATTACTTTTTTACCTTTATTTAACTAAGCAAGTCATTTAAGAACAAATTCTTATTTTCAATGACTGCCTGGGAACGGTGGGTTAACTGCCTTGTTCAGGGGCAGAACGACAGATTTTTACCTTATCAGCTCGAAGATTCGATCATGCAACCTTTCAGTTAATAGTGCAACGCTCTAACCACTAGGCTACCTGCTGCCCCACCCATCTCTTTAAGGATTCACACGTGAGGCCATTTGCTAAATAGAGTGGGTACAGTACTAAACAACCAAAGATTAGAGACTAACGGCTGGTTTATACTATGTCTATCGACATGTAACTGGGACAACTGTATACAGACATCATGAACATTAGATTGTCGTCCGACATCAAACTTGTCGTTATGAAAAAGTATAAACACAAAAACAACAGGCTGCCTGGTGGTCCAAAATAGCTGGTGTACTTTAACGCCAATGAACCCATCAGTTTTAAAATGAATTTACTATGTGTCAATCTACAAAACCAGGCGGCTAAATACTACTTTGTAAACCATGTTTTAGTTGATATCTAGCCAGTTCAAATAATGACCATTATCAAATAGCTGACGTCTTAACTTTAGCTCATTTGGATTCATTGTTACAGGAAAATAACTCACAACAGCCAGATAATTTTTTAACTTGGACACTGTCTCATGGGCCTAACATTATATCCTAATTTGACTTTGGTGCAGGTCATGTGGTCCTTAACATTACCGCCTCTGGTAAACACACACTATATCAAATAGAGTATGTTTGTCTGTCACATGCACACGATACAGAAGGTGTGAAATGGTTACATAGTATTTTGTTTAGACATGTAACGTAAACTCACCCCATTCCGTATAAATGTGCGCAATCGCAATATTCAAACAAGGATACAAAGAAAACTAAATGGGACTGTAGTGACTGTGTTGACTTCAAAATCTGGGGTGTGAAATACGTTTCTATTCATGTGTTGATCGACATGCTAATGGCTCTATAGTATTGGAGAAACAGAACCCCCGTAACATCGTGACGTGTCATAACATACAGCACGCTTATAGCATATTTCTGTCTTACAATCTCTCTCCACCAGATATAGCACTTCTCTCATCCTTTAGAAACAAGAAAGGGACAAGGACAGGGTAAGGGGGATACCTAGTCATTTTTTGCATCATCACTGCAAGCGATCATCATTCTCAAAGCCGCTGTTTACTTCTAAGATCACTTTAGCATCGCCCTAAAAACTTGATTAAAATTCAACAGAAACCTTCAAATAGGTATGTAATGACACATTATATGAAAACTCTTTATAGTGTTTTATTTACATTTTAGAGGCGATAAGGTGATACGTTGGACAGATCGAGTGAAACCCGCCATTTTTAAAAAGACCCGACGGGGCTCTTTGCCTTCTTGAATCATGCAGAAACGGACAGCGTGGTGGTCATGTAATTGATTCTGTTGGAAAGGGGAGAAATTGTGCTTTACAATGGTATTGACATTACAGTTGATCTGCAGGTATTACGTTTTTGTGGTGCTAAAATAAGATCAATTGTATGTGTAACACGATGTACAAACGTGAGTGAGTTTATGTTAGCTAGCTAACTGAACAATGAACAATAACGCATCACTACCCTCCATTAATCTACAGGTAGCTAAAGCTAACCAACGAGGTTCAAACTAACATAAGTATTCAGACCCTTTGCTATGAGACTTTAAATTGAGCTCAGGTACATCATGTTTCCATTCCATTGATCATCATGCTTCTACAACTTCATTGAAGTCCACCTGTGGTCAATTCAATTGATTGGACATGATTTGGAAAGGCACACACCTGTCCTTCTAAAAAGGTTACACAGTTGACAGTGCATGTCAGAGCAAAAACCATGCCATGAGGTCAAAGGAATTGTCCGTAGAGCTCAGAGACAGGATTGTGTCAAGGCACAGATCTGGGGAAGGGTACCAAAACATGTCTGCAGCATTGAAGGTCCCCAAGAACACAGTGGCCTCCATCATTCTTAAATTTGAAGAAGTTTGGAACCACAAACACTCCCTAGAGTTGGCCGCCCGGCCAAACTGAGCAATCGTGGGAGAAGGGCCTTGGTCAGAGCTGACAGAGCTCTATGGTTCCTCTGTGGAGATAACCTTCCAGAAGGACAACCATCTCTGCAGCATTCCACCAATCAGGCCTTTATGGTAGAGTGGTCAGACGGAAGCCACTCTTCAGTAAAAGGCGCATGACGGCCCGATTGGAATTTGCCGAAAGGCACCTAAAGACTCTGAGACCATGAGAAACAAGATTCCCTGGTCTGATGAAACCAAGATTGAAAACTTTGGCTTGAATGCTAAGTGTCACGTCTGGAGGAACCTGGCACCATCCCTACAGTGAAGCATGGTGGTGGCAGCATCATGCTGTGGGGATGTTTTTCATTGGCAGGGACTGGGGGATGTGTCAGGATCGAGGGAAAGATGAACGGAGCATAGTACAGAGAGATCTTGATAAAAACCTGCTTCAGAGCGCTCAGGACCTCAGACTGGGGCGAAAGTTCACCTTCCAACAGGACATCGACCCTAAGCACACAGCCAAGACAATGCAGGAGTGGCTTCAGGACAAGTCTCTGAATGTGCTTGAGTGGCCTAGCCAGAGCCCGGACTTGAACATCTCTGGAGAGACCTGAAAATAGCTGTGCAGCAACGCTCCCCATCCAACCTGAGAGCTTGTGAGGATCTGCAGAGAAAAATGGGAGAAACTCCCCAAATACAGGTGTGCCAAGCTTGTAGCGTCATACCCAAGTTGACTCGAGGCTGTAATCGCTGTCAAAGGTTCTTCAACAAAGTACTGAGTAAAGTGTCTTAATACTTATGTAAATGTGATATTTCAGTCTTTTCTTTTTTTACATTTGCAAAAATACATAAAAAACATTTTTTGTCATGGTGTATTGTGTATAGATTCATGAGGGGGGGAAATGGTTTAATCCATTTTAGAGTCTGTAACGTAACAAAATGTGGAAAAGGTTGAGGTGTCTTAATACTTTCCGAATGCACTGTATACTGAAATATATAATATATATATATACACAACATGCAACAATTTCAAAGGTTTTACTGAGTTACAGTTCAAATAAGGAAATCTGTCAATTGAAATGAATTATGCCCCATCTATGGAATTCACATGACTGGGCAGGGGTGCAACCATGGCATAGGCCCACCCACAGCCAATCGGAATGAGTTTTTCCACACAAAGGCTTACTATAGACAGAAATCCCCCCCCCCCTAGACGATCCCGCAGGTAAGGAAGCCAGATGCTTTGGAAATAGCAACTTGGATTAAATATGATGTTTGCCTTTCATGCGTGTCTGGAGCATGTCTACCAACTCCTTAGATCTAATATATATATGGATAAAGACATCCCCTGATATTGACTCTTTTCGCCCCATGGAAAAAGTCAAGGGGTGTGAAGACGTTCTGAAGGCACTGCGTCCCTTCTGGTATGCCATCAAGCCCAGTGGTTTTCCAGACAGAAAGGATTTAATTGCCTCAAGTTAGCCTTCTCACCTGCCTTTCTGTATATTTGTATATTTGATAATTTTACAGTATAATTATATTCAGTGTAGATGGAGGTTTCAATGAAAACAAATGTGTTGGAAATGTTCAAACAGTACTGATAGACTGAAATCATTTCACCAACTTTTATATTGAAAACCAACAAGCAAATACAATTAGCAGCACTATGCACTTTGTGTGCATAAACAAAATAATAACATTAATATTAAAGATGGCACCATGTGGCCATGAGGTAAGTTTCCCTAGTGCAGGTCTAAATTAACACAACCTTAAGCAAATCAAATAAACAAACAACAAATACAATTAGCAGCACTCACTTTGTAGTGAGGCACAGCAACCTTCATCAGCCTCAGAAAGACAGGCCTCTCAACAATATGAAATGGCATCATGTCCTTTGCAATGAAATGAAAGGGCTGCAGTGAGGTCTTGATCATGTTTTAATGTGGGTGCATAAGCAGCCTGCCTTTTAAATGCTGGAGCGTCTGTGTCACAACTGTAGATGAGGGACCGGTAACATCACTGGGTTTGCCTGCTGCACACCCACTCTGTAAACAAGGGAATAGCTCATGTATTGTTATTAGCATATATGCAATGTCCCCATGCTTAACTTACATAAATACAAATGAGTCTTAAGAAGACAGTGATAGTAATTGCAATGAGCCCAACAATTGACATGAATACAGGAGTCTTGTACAGGAGTCTATAGTGTTTCTCCTGTTGGAACACTTTAACAACCAAGTCGACTGCCGGATTTTAAATGAACAAAATATGTTGGCTGGGTGACTAAACTACCTAACGTGTGCAATGGGTGAATAGTCAGCAGACACACGACACATACAGCAGCAGAACAACGTGTTTTTACAAGACTGGGTAACACTGAAAGCTTCAAGCTATTAGCAAGTTACAGACAAACCATGACATTTTCCCCCATTCCGAAGTCCCCACGTCATGCATTGAGCTGAAAGGGAATTTTACTGGGGTTTATCGTGAAACCGGTAACCGTGTCATCCCTAGACTCTATAGTACAGTTTCTATTGCAATCTACCTGCGCTGTTAGTTCCTTTATTTCCTTTGGTAGACAAATCTCTTTTGACGGAAACCGATTTTGTTTTAAATAAGAATATTGAATGGCCTCTAAAAAGATACATTTGAAAGCGTCCCACACAATAAGGGATATGCTGTACCTACAGTGTGTCTGTTTGAAAGCGTCCCACACAATAAGGGATATGCTGTACCTACAGTGTGTCTGTTGGAAAGCCGGCTGAACCAGGTTCCCCCTAAAGGATTTTCCCGTGCTTAGCTCTGTTCCGGGTTTTTATCCCTCCAAAAACAAAATGCTTTGTATTCAGGACCTAAAGTGAATTGTTTTTACATATTTGGCAGTTTTACTTTAGTGCCTTATTGCAAACAGCATGCATTTTTTGGAATGTTTTATTCTGAGACTTCCTTATTTTCACTCCGTCATTTAGGTTAGTATTGTGGAGTAACTACAATTGTTGATCCATCCTCAGTCTTCTCCTATCACAGCCATTTAACTGTTTTAAAGTCACCCGAGCTGCTTCCTTCCTCTCAGGCAACAGAGTTAGGAAGGAAGCCTTTATCTTTGTAGTGACTGGGTGTATTGATACACCATCCAAACTGTATTTAATAACTTCATATTCAATGTCTGCTTTTCTTTACCTCCAAAAACAAGCAATCCCGTCAAAACAACAACATTCATCCAGGAGGGACAGAAAAGGCCCAAGTATCCTCCTACAAAGCCAGAAACTGGACACCTAGCCATGGCCCGGGACTGGAAGATGCTTGTCGATATTGGCCAGCAACTCATTTTTCCACCTGCGATTGCTTCTACCAACCTTAGGCCAGACATGGTACTCTGGTCCCCTTCACGAAAGGCTGTGTACATCATAGAGCTCACAGTCCCGTGGGAAAACTCTGTTGAAGAGGCCTACGAGCGTAAGAAACTGCGTTACACAGAGTTGGCAGCAGACGCAACTCAGCGTGGCTGGAATGCAAAAGTCTGGCCAGTTGAAGTGGGATGCAGAGGATTCGTGGCTTCTTCCATCATCAGGTTGCTGAAAGAACTTGGAATCCATGGACAGGCTCTGCGGCAGACCGTCAGAGCAGTTTCTCAAGCAGCTGAAAGAGGCAGCCAGTGGATCTGGATCAAAAGGAAGGACCCTTGCTGGGCTATAACTTCATGACCCCTCACCCCCACCTGAGAACTCAATTCAGATCCCTCCAACTTGAGGAGGGCATATGAGGTATGCGGTCAGCTGTATGGCTGGCTCAGGGAAGAGGACGCCCCTGCCTTGCACAGTCCTGTGGGACATCTTAATTGGGCATGGGACACAAGCTAAGGCTTGATCACCCTTTAGCTGGCCACCTTTGATGAGGGTGTTTAGTGATTAAAGGCCGAAACACCCACTGATTCGAAGGCACACCACTGAGGATGTGTCCCAAAAATTGACATCTTACCCCAGTCTAAGAAATAAACCTCCCATGCCACTCTGTCAACATCACGGCAAATCTCATGCGAGTGCATTCCATCTATTGGCACAATGGACAGTTTTTAACATCTCGTCCCGTGTTTTATGATTCTGATTATCTGGACCAGTCCAGTGACTGCTGTGAAAGGACAGCTGACAACATAGGAAAGTCTGTGTGACAGCTTGGCGAGACAGCTGACCAGAGGGAATAGACCCCACTGGGGCTGTCATGGGTTAGCTACCCATGTTGGCAGTCTCCGACGCTGTTTCAGTATGTTGGAGACACCCGCTAAGTGCTACTGAAAGTCAACAAAGGAACATACCCCTAGAGCCTGCGAGAGCTGGGGCGCAAGATGGCTCAACGACTGATCACACGGTTACGGACCCAGGAACGGAAACTACTATGAGTAGGAACACAGCACATGAGACAACCATAACAGCAGCAGGACACACACTTCAGGTGTGCAGCTGTGGTTGGGAGAGAGTAACATCGGCAAGGGGGTTAAGGATCCATCAAGGGAGGAAAAGGTGCTTGTTAGAGAAGCAGAGACAGGGACCTCGCATTGACCAGTACTTCTTACGAAGCAGCCAGTCAAATCAGTCGAATGAAGCACAGCGACGGGACGCAAACCAAAGTTCGCAGAGCATCAGCACCCCTGTAACTGAGGAGGATAACACAAGCACAGAAATGCCGGTGGATGAACTCACCCAACCACAGAGACCTCTAAAAGAGGAAAAGATCAAAGGGCACAGACCGAGTGTGAAGTGGCCCAAAGCCGTTGAAAAGAGAGAGTGGAAACAATCAACAACGACCTGACAAAAATCTTGGAACAACAGGTAGGAACAGCAGAGAAAAAGCTTGAAAGGATGGGAGACATTATCTACCACTACGGAGAAGAGCGCTTTGGCGTAAACGAAAGGAGAAGTGGCAAGACACCTCCCGCGCCAGCCAAATCTAGGAGACAGCAGGAGATCGAGATACTTGTCAGAGAGAGAAGGCAGCTGAGGAAGCAGTGGAAGAAGGCCTCTGATGCAGAGAGAGAAGGTCTCATGCTACTCCAAGCAGACATTAAATGTCGGCTGGCAACCTTGCGAAGAGCGGAAAACTTAAGGAAACTTCGTAGGAAGAAGGAACACTCAAGAACACGGTTCTATAAAACCCCCTTTAAGTTTGTCAAAGATCTCTTCGCAAAGGAAAAGTGCGGAATCCTAAAAACTACAAAGCCTGAACTGGAAGAACATCTGGAAAAGGTCCACCAGGACATGAAAAGGCATGAGCAGATAGTCATCCCACATGACATCCCACCTATTCAACCACCAGAATTCAATCTGGACACTGACCCTCCAAAATGGAGGGAAGTAGAGAACGTTGTCCGAAGAGCAAGAGCGGCCTCGGCTCCTGGGCCTAATGGAGTACCATACAAGCTCTACAAGAACGCCCCGGATGTTCTACGCTTTCTTTTGAGGCTCATGAGGATAGTGTGGCAGAAGGAAATAATACCAAAGGCATGGCGAAGGGCTGGTGGTGTGCTAATCCCGAAAGAGAAGGATGCGACAGACATCAGTCAATTCCGACCGATCTCCCTTCTCAACGTCGAAGGGAAGATCTTTTTCAGTATAATAGCACAGAGGCTGTCCACTTATCTGGAAAGGAACAAGTACATTGATACATCTGTACAGAAAGCAGGCATTCCTGGTTTCTCTGGTTGCCTGGAACATACTAGTATGATTTGGCACCAGACCCAAACAGCTAAGAAGGACAAGAGAGACCTCTATGTCATCTTCCTCGACTTGGCCAATGCCTTTGGCTCAGTTCCCCATGAACTCCTCTAGGAATCCTTCAACATTTTCCACGTACCAGAACCCATCACTACACTGGTAAAGGCCTATTTCCAAGACCTGCAATTGTGTTTCCCAACACCTGACTTCACAACAACATGGCAGCGCTTGGAAGTAGGCATAATGGCAGGCTGTACAGTTTCTCCTCTGGCCTTCACTATGGCCATGGAAGTCATCATCAGGGCATCGAGATGGGTGGTCGGCGGTGAGAGAACTAAGGAAGGGATCCATCTCCCACCTATCCGAGCATACATGGATGACATGACTACACTGACCACCACTGCAGCATGCACCAGGCGGCTACTTGCAAAACTGCAGGATAACATCAAGTGGGCACGGATGAAAATCAAGCCAAGCAAATCTCGAAGCGTCTCCATAGTCAAGGGACAGCTTAAAGATGTGAAGTTCTGCATTGGAGATGACCCGATACCAACGGTGTCTGAGCAACCCATCAAGAGCCTGGGTAGATGGTACAACGAAAGCCTCCGGGATAAAGATCAAGTGCAGCAAGTAAGGCAGGACATCGCCGACGGTCTTGAGAACATCAACAAGACCCTACTGCCTGGGAGGCTCAAGCTCTGGTGCCTACTGTTTGGACTTCTCCCCCGGGTAATGTGGCCACTCACCGTCTATGAGGTCCCAATAACAACAGTGGAGAAGATGGAGCGAACCATTACCTCATACGTGAAGAAATGGCTGGGTGTCCCACGATGCCTGAGTAACATCGGCCTCTATGGCAAAGGGGTCCTTGAACTACCTCTTACAAGTCTAACGGAGGAGTACAAGTGCTCTAAAGTAAGACTTCAGATGACATTGAAGGACTCCAAAGACCAAACCATTAGCAAGGCTGCACCTCCCCTACAAACTGGACGGAAATGGACATCATCCAAGGCTGTGCAGCAAGCAACATCAGCCCTGAGACACCAAGACATTGTGGGGAATATCCAGCATGGAAGAGGAGGCTTTGGCCTGGCAGCAAGCAAACCAACGTTCCATAAGGCAACAACATCTGAACGCAGGAAGCTGGTGGTCGAGGAGGTGCGCAGACAGGAGGAGACTGCAAGAAGTGCAAAGGCTGTCTCTCTTGCTAAACAAGGGCAATGGACGCGGTGGGAAGGCCTGGAGAGGAGAAAGATCAACTGGAGTGAGCTTTGGCAAATGGAGGCAAGCAACATCAGCTTCATCATAAGAGCTGTTTATGATGTGCTTCCATCACCAAAAAATCTACATCAATGGTATGGCGAGGACTCGACCTGCCCCCTCTGCCCAGCTCCAGCGACTCTCAGGCATATAATGACAGGTTGCAAGACCAGCATCTCACAAGGCCGCTACACCTGGAGGCACAATCAGGTCCTCAGGAGCCTGGCCGCAGCACTTGAGACCAAGAGGAGTGCAACCAATTCATTACCTCCAAAAACAAGCAATCCCGTCAAAACAACAACATTCATCCGGGAGGGACAGAAAAGGCCCAAGTATCCTCCTACAAAGCCAGAAACTGGACACCTAGCCATGGCCCGGGACTGGAAGATGCTTGTCGATATTGGCCAGCAACTCATTTTTCCACCTGAGATTGCTTCTACCAACCTTAGGCCAGACATGGTACTCTGGTCCCCTTCACGAAAGGCTGTGTACATCATAGAGCTCACAGTCCCGTGGGAAAACTCTGTTGAAGGGGCCTACCAACGTAAGAAACTGCGTTACACAGAGTTGGCAGCAGACGCAACTCAGCGTGGCTGGAATGCAAAAGTCTAGCCAGTTGAAGTGGGATGCAGAGGATTCGTGGCTTCTTCCATCATCAGGTTGCTGAAAGAACTTGGAATCCATGGACAGGCTCTGCGGCAGACCGTCAGAGCAGTTTCTCAAGCAGCTGAAAGAGGCAGCCAGTGGATCTGGATCAAACGGAAGGACCCTTGCTGGGCTATAACTTCATGACCCCTCACCCCCACCTGAGAACTCAATTCAGATCCCTCCAACTTGAGGAGGGCATATGAGGTATGCGGTCAGCTGTATGGCTGGCTCAGGGAAGAGGACGCCCCTGCCTTGCACAGTCCTGTGGGACATCTTAATTGGGCATGGGACACAAGCTAAGGCTTGATCACCCTTTAGCTGGCCACCTTTGATGAGGGTGTTTAGTGATTAAAGGCCGAAACACCCACTGATTCGAAGGCACACTCCTGAGGATGTGTCCCAAAAATTGACATCTTACCCCAGTCTAAGAAATAAACCTCCCATGCCACTCTGTCAACATCACGGCAAATCTCATGCGAGTGCATTCCATCTATTGGCACAATGGACAGTTTTTAACA
>NW_025747800.1:25000-46075 GCF_021184085.1 Oncorhynchus gorbuscha | reverse complement strand
CGTTCTATTCTACCTTTTACTGTCTTAGTACTCCTACTTATCGTTCCAAATTACCCATTGCTCTATACCCTACCTATTACCTAGAACTGGCCCCACCTTTTATTGTCCTGTGTCACTCTTATCGTTCTATACCCTGTTCTTACTGTCCTAAAATTATATTCCATTGTAATTATTCCACTGTCCTGTAATTATATCTACTGTCCTTGTAATTATCTACTAAAAATTATATCTATCAAAATTTGTACTCCATCCTGGGTACTATATCTTACTGTACTCATGGTCTTACTGTCTCACATATAGTCTACCTACTGGTACTCAAAATCTACTGTCCTGTAATTCATACCTTTGTCTCAGTCCCAAAATTATGTCTACCGTGTCACTCATTCTTACCGTCCCGGGTTCATGCACCTCAATGTCCTGTACCTCATAATTCGGACTGTACTCCATCGGGTACAAATTTTACTGTCTCCTGGTACTAATATAGTCTTACTCACTGTGTTCCACAAAATCTACCAAACTCTGTACCTCATCAGGCTCAAAATTTCACAGTCCTGTACTCATGTGTCTTACACCCAGTCTCTGTACCTACTGTCCCAAAATTATACCTTACTGCCTGTACTCACTGTCCCAATTATAATCTTCACTCAATTCAAAAACTCTACTTCCAACCCCAGTACCTCCCATCGGGTCAATCGGGTCAATGAAGATATCTCCACAACTCAGGTCTACTGGGCCTGCAACCATCTACTGTCCTGTACTCTCACTCCACATCAATGTGGGCAATCGTCCCGCAATTCATTCCACTGTCCCAGTACTCTCACTACTGTCCTGCGTGGTCATACTCCACTGTCCTGTACTGCAATCTCCGTCCCTGTAATATATCTACAGTTCTGTCTCTCCATTTCAATCCTGCAATCACCTCCACTGTCCCTGTGTCTCAATGTCCCAAAATTGTACCTTACTGTCCTGTAATTATACCTATCAACCTGTATCTACCAAAATTATGTCTAATAGTTCCGCACTGCGTCTACTGTCCCAAAAATATACCTTTACTCCACTGTCCCAAAATTTACCCATCAGTTCTGTACCTTACCGTCCTGTACTGTACTCCATTGTCCTGTGTAATTATAAATTCCATTTAAAAACTTCTGTGTCTACCGTCCCAAAATATACTCCATTGTCCCGTACCATACCTAACCACTCCTCTCAAAAAATTATACTCCACTGTCCCGTAATTATTTATTTGTGGTCCTACTCATAGCTCTATTTCTCTGTCCTAAACTTGTAATGACCAGAATTATATTTATTGTCCTGTAATTATTTTGTTAACTTGTACTTATACCTTACTTTCAATTCTTGTTCTGTACCTACTGTACTCATCTTACTGTCCCAAAATTATATATCTATTGTCTTTAAAATTATACCTTATATTGCCCCAATATACTCTACATCCTTGTATCTTACTATTGTATTATACTTCCTTACTGGGTATTAAATATCTTACTGTCTCTGTACACTGTTCCTACTGTACTCATTCTTAACTCTGTGTACTCCACTGTCCTGTAGCCTCAAGTACTCGTGTCTCACTGCGTACTCATACCTACTGTCCTGTACTCCTTACCGTCCTGGGTACTGGGTAATTTACTTCTTACTGTCTCTGTCCTGTACTATATCTACCGCCTCCAGGATTCCACTGCAATTCTCACTCACTCATACTCTACTGTAGAACCCAAAATCTACTGTGTACTCAAGGTCAAGATCTGTCCTGTACCTTACTATCCCAAAATTTTACTGTTCTGTACTTACTCAGTCCTGTGGCCTCACTGTCCTTGTACTCGTATACCACATCTTACTGTACATCACCTACTGACAGAGGTGAACACTCAGGCAAACATTGTCCTACTAGCAGTAAACAAAGTAACACTTGGTAACTAATTCTGATGACTGACCAACTCTCTCACTTGTCCACCACTCAGGCCTCCAGAATGCAGAAACAGAAAGTTTACATGGACTAGTTGGAGTCATTAAAAATTACAATAACCACCCACTAATTTTTTACAACAAACTATATATAAAGTCGTTAGACATCTAATTTTGCGCATGACACAAGTAATTTTTCCAACAATTGTTTACAGACAGATTATTTAAATTATATCCACCGTATCACGCAGGGTCAGAAGTTAACATACACCAAGTTGACTGTGCTTTTAATAAACAGTTTGAAAATTCCAGAAAATCATTTGTACTTCCGATTAGCTAAGACATCAATTTGAGTCAATTATGCGGCCTGCGGATGTATTTTAAGGTCTACTCAGGGCGTTTCTGCTTGAATATCATGGGAAAATCAAAAGAAATCAGCCAATAAATTGTAAGACTCATTAGTGCCTGGTTCATCTCTTGGGAGCAATTTTTTCCAACGCTCTGAAATTTTGTTCATCTGTTGTCACTGTGGCCTAAGTATAAACACTCATGGGACCAGCAGCTGTCAAGACTAGAAGGAGACGGTTCTTGTCTCCTAGATCGAACGCACTTTGCAAAACGCAGAACATCCCAGAACAGTCAGCAGTAGAAGATGCTGAGAGTCAGGCAAAAAAGCATCTATATCCACAAAACAAGAGTCGACATGGGTGAGTTAGGGCCGTCCCAAAATCGACATTAAAAAAGTCTGACTACAGCTTTGCACTGGGAGACATGGGGGAGAAGATCGTACTTTTGGAGGACACCCTGGTTCATGAAACAAATACTGTTTGCCATAATGACCATCGCTATGATTGAGGAAAAGGGGAGGTTTAAGAAGTTAAAGAACACACATCCCACTGTGTTGTGGGGGTGGGCTTTGAGTTGCAGGAGGGGATTCTTATACCCCCCCACCAATTTGAGAATATGAGAGGGGAACATTATGTGGATATATTGAAGTAACATCAGACATCAGTCAGGAGCAGCTTGGTCGCAGATTGGTCTCCAAATGGACAATGATCCCAAGCATACTTCCAAAAGTTCAGGCAAACTGGTCTAAGGACAACAAAGTCAAGGCATATACATCACAAGTCCTGACCTCCATCTCAATGTAAACATTTGTAGCAGAACTGAAAAGGTGTGAGCAAGGGGAGGCCTACTAAACCCTGACCAAGTTACATTGCTGGAGGCCAGTAAATTTGGCCCAACTTATTGGTGGGAAGCTTGTGGGAGCAGCCATCTAAAAATGCTTGATCCAGCTAAACATTTAAAGGCAATGCTGCCACATACCAATTCCGGAGTGTATGTAAGCTCTCTGACCCACCGGGGAATATAAATCGAAAGAAATAAAAGTCCGAAATAAATCTCCATTTTCTCTCGAACTATTAATCTCGACACTATCACATTCCTAAATATAGAAGCGATCCTAACTCGATCGCAAGACAGGAATTTTTACTAGATTAAATGTCAGGAATTTCTTAAAAACGGAGTTTTACCTCTTCAGCCTGGCTATGGTGTATGTAACTTCTCCCATCTCAACCCACAAATACCTCTCGTGATTTAGCTTTGTGACCCCCCCTGCATTACATTCACCTGAGATCAAACAAGTTCTCAGTTCTGTACTCAAAGAAACAGACACTGGCAGTCAATCTGAGCATTGGAACAATCATCAACAACAATAATGCTGATAGGCCGCGTGGAAACAGCATTATCCGCTTCGTTTACCAATCTCAACAGGGTCTTAGCAGCGACAATTTTGTAAGAATTGAGGCGCATTAATTAGAGACACAATGAAAACAGAAGAGAGAGGAGGGGTCTGCCAGGCTTTTGTGTGTGTGCGTGTGTGTGTGTGTCCCCCCCTCTGCAAGCTGAGCGTGTGCGAGATGGGAGAGAGAGCCTGATAAGTGTTGGCTGGACCAAACTCCATCTTAGAATTGGGCCAGCTTGCTGCACTGCAGCGGTTTCGAGCTCAGTGTCTCAGGAGGAGATCTGCTGCGAGTCAATGCGTTCTCCCACCAGCCTCAGCCCCAGCCCCTTAAATTTCAGCCCTGACTCCCTCTCTCGCCTCTCTGCTGCTGTCCCCGCCTCCCTCCTCTCTCTCTCTCTGCTCTCTCTCTCTCTCCCGTCCTTCTCTCTCTCCTCTCTCTTCTCATCCCTCCTCTCTCTCCCCTCCCTCCTCTCTCTCTCTCTCTCCTCCGCTCTGCTTCTCTCTCTCCCGGTTTCATCTCGCCTGACTCCTCTCTCTCTCTCCTCGTCTTTTATCCTTCCATCTCCTCTCTCCTCTCTCCTCTCTGATTCTACTCATCGCTCATTCCTACTCTCCTCCTGTCTCATCTGTTCTCTCCCGCCTTCTCTCTTGACCTCTCCTGATCTCGGGCTTGCCTCCTACTCTCTCCTGCCTCTCTGTTTCTCCCGCTTCTCTCTCCTTGTTCATTTACCTCCGCCTTCCTTCTGCTTCTCCTCCGTTATTTATTTCCTCTCCTTTCTCTGCTTCTCTCTTGTCTCATTTACTTACCTCTCCATCTCTCTGTCTCCTTTACTTCTTCTCATTGTCTCCACCTCCACATCTCCTCTTAAACTATTCAGGTTGTCTTGCTTTCCATCCTACATCTCTTCAGTTACTCTTTTTTCGCTCTCCTTCTCCTCTCCTCCGGCATCTACTCTCTCTCACACACTCTATCTAAATTTTTCCCTGGTCGTTTCATCCATACGAAGTCTTTCCACTTCATCACAATACCTTTCTTCATTTACTCCAATTTACAAGTAAAAACATCATGCATCAGGCAGCAATCCCACATAATACTTCCTCTTGTATAATAGCAGCAGTATGGCATTCAACAAATCAGGTAAACAGCATCAGCTGTCATCGCACGCATGTCAACAACATACAGCCTAGCCTAGCGGGTAGAGGCTGGTGCTGGGGGCTACGAGCAGAGGATGGGCCTATTGCAATGGCAGGAACAGAGTAAATGGAACATAGCCAAACATAAGTCATTTTCATGTGCAGGACGTCCTTGACTGCCCATCTCATCTCCATTCTCCAAACCTCTTCCAATGAGCCCATCCTCTATAGCTCCTCCCACCATCCTCCTATAGTTCTCACCCCACCTTCCCACTGCCTTACTGTTCCTACCACCATCCTCCCAGTACCTTTCCCACCAATCCTCCTACTAGCCACACTGCTCTCCATAAATTCTCTCCTACCAGCCTTCCTACAGCTTCCTTCACCAGTAGTTTCATGGAGAAGAGGACCAGCAGGCGCAGAGGGCAGAGAGCCTGGCCTGGAGTAGCCGACGCACGGCCATATGGTGATTACGATGACGCTCTCGCAGCCGGCCAGGGACGCTTCTCCCGCCGATCATATTCTCAGCCCTCTCCATGTGGGGATCTCCGCGGATTGAACATCATCGGTTACCTCGGTACAGACTTCGTGTCTGAAGAGCTGTTCATCACAATACATTCACAGCCGCCATCCTCTCCGGCTCGCCAGAGCAGCACGGGGCCAAACTCAAACACTTTCAGACAGAGAGCAGCGGGTCAAACACCATGACACACACGCAGACTCTCCTGTGTACAGCTATTCCCATGCTTCGGAATCGGTGCCTGGGGGATCTCGTCCCGCACCCGGCTTCCTCCTTTGCTATATAGGCGCACCATTCTGTTAGTGGGTTCCGGACAGAAGTAGTACACTCATATAAGGAATACGATGCCATTTCACAGATGCCCAAGTCAACAGCTTCAGCGAGATGTGTTTGACTCACGTCAACTTGAACATGATTTGGGACTTCCATTGAAAACCAGAGCAAATGCTTTTTCGAGTCACATGCCGTGGGGAGAATTGTCACCAGCCGACGCTTTGCTGGTCACGCGGCTGGGTTGGATGTACAGCACATATAGAATTTTCTCAGTGCGAATTCAACTACTAGCTTTATAATCACGAACGTGTCTTGCTATTTCAGAGCACTAGTGCGTTTCCAGTCGTTATTCGAGTCTGACGCCGACGAACATATCTGACGACAGCTGATGAACACTTGCTCACGCATCAATTGCGGGACAGCGACAGTAGTTACATTAGACTCATGCTGTGCTAGACGACCATTGCAGCCATGCTTAGGAAGGTGACAAGCATAGTAGTGTGAAACAGGATACAACCACATGCATGCAGTATATAGCATGAGTGTTATTAACCAGTTCTAGTCTCATCCATGACGACGAAATGTCTCTTTTGTATCAGTTGCTGTGTCTCAGGAATGACGTTCTGAGGCCCAGAGCCGGAGTGGACATAAACAGCAGCAGACAGATGGAGTCCACTACATCACCTCTAAGCGTCTCCTGTGCGTGACAGCCTGTAAGAGGCTCTGAATTGCTCTGCCCGGACATTTAGTACTAGTAGAGACAAGAAAGTCCTCTCTCACACTCCTCAATTCTCCTCTCTCTGCCTCTTCCTCTCTTACCCTCTCTCTCTGCACCTTCCTCCTCCTCCTACCTTCTCTCCTCCTCTCTGTCCTCCTCCCCTCCTCTTTCATACCTCCTGCTCTTCCTCTACTTCCTTCCTTCTTCACTTCCTTTCTTCCTTCTTCTTCTTCTTCTATACCTCTTCATTCTCTCCTCTCCCTGCCTCCTCTACTTTCCCTCTCTTCATACCCTCTCTCTCTTCTGCCTCTCTACATCTCTCTTCTCCTCTTCCCTCCTCTCCTCTCTCCTCAGCCTCCTTCTCTCTCTCTCTCTCCCTCTCTGTTCTCGCCTTCCTCTTCTCTCCTCTCTTCTGTCTCCTCCTTCTTCGTCTCCTCTGTCTGTCCTCCCTCTCTGTCTGTCCTCTCCTCTCTCTCCCTCCTCCTCTCCTCTCTGCCTCTCTCTCTCTCTGCCTCTCTGTCTCCTTCTTCTTCACCTTCTCTCTGCCTTCTTCATTTCTTCTACTCTTCTTCTCTCTCTGCTCTTCTCTCTGCTCTCTCTTCCTTCCGTCTTCTCTCTCTCTTCCTCCTGACTCCTCTCTGTCTGTCTCTCTCTGACATCTCTGCCTCTCTGTCTCGTTCGTTCATCCGATCCTCTCTCTCCTCTCTCTCTCTCACTCGATCTTTCTTCAAAACTTCCTCCTTCTCTCTCTGTCTCTTCCTTCCTTCCTCCTCTTCTCTTTCCTCTCTTCTCAGCCTTCTCTCTCTCCTCTTTCCTTCCTCTCCTCTCTTCCTTCCTCCTTCCTGCTCTTCTTCTCAGTTCTCCTTCTCTCTCCTCTTCGACTCTTCCTCTCCTCCTTTCCTTCTTCTTCTTCTATCTCTCTTCTCTCTCTCTCTTTCTCTCTTAACTCTCTCTCTCTCTCTCTCTCTCTCTCTCTCTTCTCTCTTCTCTCTCTCTCTCTTCTCTCTTCTTTCTCCTCTCTCTCTCTCTCTCTTCTCTCTCTCTCTTTCCTCCTTCTTTCCTTCTTCTATCTTCTTCTTCTTTTCTTCTTCTTCTCTTCTTCATTCTTCTTTCTCTCTACTTCTCTCTCTCCTCTCCTCCTCCTTCTCATCCTCCTCTTCTCTCTGCCCGATCTGCTGCATCCAATCATTTTCATGACTGTTTACTCAGTCTCTGAACAGCATGGTTACTGGCGGGCTTGCAGGCAGCTACTCACTGTAAGGTCTACATGCCATGTTGTACGTGGCATGTGGACGAGCAGTTTGATTTATTATCTTGAACAGAGAGAAAAGAGTCAGAGAGAGAGAGAGAGAGAGAGAGAGAGAGAGGTAGAGAGAGGCAGGAGAGAGCGAGAGAGAGAGAGAGAGAGAGAGACAGAGCGAGGGAAAGAGACAGAGAGATAGAGAGATATAGAGAGATGAGAGAGAGAGAGAGAGAGGGAAAGAGAGACAGAGAGATAGAGAGCCACATATTGTAATTAAAAGCTAAAACACAGACATGGTATTTAAAATTGTAATCCTCATATGGGCTAATCAGAAATCATCCTCCCCTGTGAGACGGTCTGGACCTACTTCTCATCTGGGCTGGATTATCATATATTCTCACTCACTCACTCACACTCACTCACTCACCACTCAACTCACTCACTCACTCACTCAACTCACTCACCTCACAGTCAGCCAATTTACTCAACTCACTCACTCACTCACTCACTCACACACATACACATATACATATACACTAATATACATACACAATACATTATATAATATTATTATTAATATTTAATATTACATTACTACATTACTATTACATTATTAACACATACATTATTTTCATACACAATTTCACTGTATTGTACACATTATTACTATTATTATACACATTATTTCACTCACTCACTCACAACTCCCACTGCCTCACTCACTCTCTCACTCTCATTCTCACTCACTCACTCACTCACTGACACAATAAACCATATATAGACATATTATTCTCACTGTCTCTGGGTATGCGCATGTGTATACATGCAGAGTACTGAGACTCATTCTGTCTCAATGCATTACCACTACTATGACTCAATACATTACTATGCACTCACGCTCATTTACCCCACATCAATAATTTCATCGTATTCATGACCTCAATAAACACGAATTCTCATCGGGATTCATGACTCAATACTCACACTAATCAATAATTCACATTCAATGTGTATTCATGACCCCCACAATTCATGACTGCACATCATTTTCACAATTCATGACTCAATGGAGTTTCATTTATCTTCATAACTATGACTCAATTACCATGACTCACGGGTTTTCATGACTCACAATTATTACTCAATACTCAGGACTCACAATGTATTCAAGACTCACGAGCTCATAATGATGACTCACTTAGCTCCACGACTCTCACGTTGAATCCCTCAGAATGTATTCATATTCAATACCATGACTCAATACATGACTCACAGATTCTCATGACTCACTGGCTTCACTTACCTCAATACTCATGACTCACACACGAATTCTCAATACTATGACTAATACATGACCTCTCAATTTATTCATGACTAATGTATTCATGACTCCTCACGGGCTCACGGTAGCTCATGACTCTCTTAGCAGGAAAATATACACGGTATTCTCTTACGGTAATTTCTTCATCTGGTATCTGGAGGCCTGGCTGATTTGTTGGGAGTTCACCCTCCACACAGACATTCATTTAATACAGCAGAATGTGAGGAGAGGAGGAGAGGAACGCATGGGTGAAAGAGAGAACGCAGAGAGAAATAGAAATAACACTTCCGATATTCAAGAGCCACACACTTGTTTGAGCCACAGATAAAGGCAATGGAGTAAAGATATAGTGAGCAGGGAAGGAAGGAGAAATAGTTGAAAGAGCCAGAAAGGAGGAAAGAGTAGGGCCAGAAGAGAAATAAGAGAAGACAGAAAGGGAGGAGCAGGAAGGAAGGAGAAAATAAGAAAGACAGAAAGGGAGGAGCAGGAAGGAAGAGAAATAAGAAAAGACAGAAAAGGGAGGAGCAGAAAGGAAGTGCAGAAATAGGCTATGCGCTTTCTTCTTCAGAAAGGGGAGGAAAGCAGAAGGAAAGAGAAACAAGAAAAGACAGAAAGGAGGAAGGAAGTAGTATAAGAAAAGACAGAAAGGGACAGCGGCGGGCACAGTCATCACCGCCATGGCTGCCTGTTTTACATCATGTTCCTATACAACAGGGCAGAGAACATCACCTATCAGTGGCTAGATTAGTTGATGAGGTCACTGATCAGTGGGATACATATTTGGTGTCACAGACATAAAACAGAACATCAGGAATAATGCTTCCATTTATATTTCCGGCTCACGCATGTAATGATATCACTAGTTTAACGTACAAGGCCATTAAATACGCCTCATGCGTATTTCTGACTTAAAAATCTCATAGTCAGAAACTTAACCTGTGAGTCTCGACTCACTCCAATCCTAAATACATGTTTTGCTTACAATTCACACATAAATTCTGTAGGACTGAGATTTCATATACCTATGTAGGTTAGGAGGAGAGGCTAGACTGCTGACACCTTGTAATACAATACTTTAATTCGACAGCGAAATAACAAACCCAAATGAACCGCTGATCAATGACCTGAATAATGGGCTCAAAAGAAGGGCAATAAAATCCCACACTTTCTCCTAAATGTACATGATGGTTGATACGGTGCATATGGATCTCATTGAGAATGACACCTGGTTTTTCATGAAGCCACACACACATATATACGCATTACTTACTAGCACGCTACATGTGCAACGCACACACGCTCACACACACTACACGGGCACGCCACGCCACGCCACGCCACTCTCACATACACAATAATACTACTACTACATAAATATTGGGAGACAGACGCTGGGCACACATTATTTCATTAATATATTATAGAGACAATAATTTACATTACTACATCTTTTTCAGAGGGTTGGGCTGCTGTGAGGTCGCACACTGATCGATCCATGACCATGATCACGCTGACCACACGCACGACACTCCACTGACACACACACATTGTATTTGTACACACACCTGTGGGGACCAAAACAAATGATTTCCCATTGAAAACTTATTTTGTTTCCAACTCCTAACCTCACCTTGCCTCAAACTCCCTGTTAGTAATCCTGACTCTTGTTGTATCAATTAACCCTGGGCCTAATCCCGGAGTTTACATAGATGTTTCTTGTGAGTTTGTCGGGCCAGTCGGGCCCTCACTTGCTGTGATTTCCCGGTTTTACTATCCTGTCAGACTTCTGTCCCGCCAGATTAACACCAAAAATATCACACCACACCCAATAAACAAATAAACACTCCACCATAGCAGAGACACATTTTCAGAAGAGAGTGAGAGAAAGAGGGCAGAGAGCACAATATCCTGTTGCGAGGAACATCCTACAGAGGAGAGTAATAACACTTACAGAGGAGATACACATCCTACAGAGAGAGAGAGAGAGGACAGAGGAGATAATAATATCCTAGAGGGCAGAGGAGATAATAGCAGAGAGAGGACAGAGGAGATAATAACATCCTACAGAGAGAGGACAGAGGAGCAATAAATATCCTACAGAGACAGAGTGAGAGAGATAATATCCTACAGATAGAGGACAGAGGAGATAATAAACATCCTACAGAGAGAGGACAGAGGATAATAACATCCTCACAGATAAGAGGACAGAGGAGATAATAAATATCCTACAGAGAGAGAGACAGAGGAGATAATAACATCCTACAGATAGAGGGCAGAGGAGATAATAACATCCTACAGAGAGAGAGGACAGAGGAGATAATAACATCCTACAGAGAGAGAGACAGAGGAGATAATAACATCCTACAGAGAGAGATACGATACACATCCTACAGAGAGACAGGCACAGGAGATAATAACATCCTACAGATAAGAGTATCCACAGAGGAGATAATAACATCCTACAGAGAGAGAGAGGCAGAGGAGATAATAACATCCTACAGAGAGAGAGGACAGAGGAGATAATAACATCCTACAGATAGAGGACAGAGGAGATAATAACATCCACAGAGGAGATAATAACATCCTACAGAGAGACAGAGCAGAGGAGATAATAACATCCACAGAGAGAGGACAGAGGAGATAATAACATCCTACAGAGAGAGTGACAGAGGAGATAATAACATCCTACAGATAGAGGACAGAGGGAGATAATAATATCCTACAGATAGAGGCAGAGGAGATAATAACATCCTACAGAGAGAGGACAGAGGAGATAATAAATATCCTACAGAGAGAGAGGACAGAGGAGATAATAACATCTCTACAGAGAGAGGGGCAGAGGGAGATAATAATATCCTACAGAGAGACAGGACAGAGGCATAATAACATCCTGAGATGTAGAGGGGGCAGAGAGGAGACAATGATCCACAGAGAGGAGAGCATGAGAGGAGAGTAATAACATCCTACAGAGAGAGAGACAGAGGAGATAATAACATCCTGGCTGCAGAGAAGTGGCAGCAGAGTAATGGGTCATCCTACAGAGACAGGCAGAGGAGATAATACAATCCTACAGAGAAGAGAGACAGAGAGATGGTCAAGATCCCACAGAGAGAGAAAAGGGGTGAGGAAAGATAATGGGAACATCCTACAGAAGAGACAGGTTATGAGATAATAATATCCTAATTTAGAGAGAGACAGAGGAGATAATAACACTTACAGAGAGAGACAGAGGAGATAATAATATCCTGCTGCTAGTAGACAGGAGACATCACATCCTACAGAGACAGGACAGAGGAGATAATAACATCCTACATATGTGACAGGGCATAATAACATCCTACAGAGAGAGGCAGATAGATAATAACATCTCAGTAGAGAAGTGGGAGAGAGAGATAATAACATCCCATAGAGAGACAGAGAGATAATAATACTACTGGTAGAGAGAGGCAGAGAGATAATACATCCTGCTGCAGAGAGACAGAGAGATGGCATGGAAGATCCTGTTAGGTAGAGTGAGAGGAGATAATAACATCCTATATTGTAGAGAGAGAGGACAGAGAGATAATAATATCCTACAGAGAGAGACAGAGTGAGACAATAACATCCTACAGAGAGAGCCAGTGACAGAGTAGAGGCACATCTGGCTGTAAGAAGTAAGAGAGAGAGACAGAGAGACACATCTACTAGTATAGAGACGAGAGAGGGGGAAAGAGAGAAGGCATGAGATAATAACATCCTGTTGTATAGAGAGACAGAGAGACAATACACCCATAGAGATAAAAAGAGAGGAGATAATAACATCCTACAGAGCAAGAGAGACAAGAGAGACAATAACATCCTACTACTACTTAAGAGAGAGACAGAGGAGAGGGTAACCAACATCCTACACACACATCTCTGCTACAGAGACAGAGAGAGATGGGGACTTTGCAGGCCTGCCCCACTAGCTAAATTAAAAAGGACAAGAGAGGAAGGAAGAACAGGCACTACAGACATGGATGGTTCTTCTACGTCATCTTTACATAGAGCAGTCAGAGGACCACCAGTAGTGGAGACTGGCTGATAGATCTCCTCCTCTCTCTCTCTCTCTCTCTCTCTAAACACTTTCTTCTTCTTCTTCTTTCTTTTCTCTCTTCTCTTCTTCTTCTTTCTTCTTCTTCTTCTTCTTCTTCACATTTTCCTTCTTCCTCTTCCTCTCTCTCTCTCTCTCTCTCTCTCTCTCTCTCTGTCTCTCTTCTCTTCTCTTCTCTCTTCTCTCTTCTTCTTCTTCTCTCCTTCTCTTCTTCTCTTCTTCTTCTTCTTCTTCTTCTCTTTCTTCTTCTTCTTCTTCTTCTTCTCTTCTCACTCTTCTCTTCTTCTTCTTCTCTTCTTCTTCTTCTAGGGAGCTGGTAAGTAATAGCATGCAGGAAGCCTGGGTCTAACCAACTTTCTGGATTCTTGTTCTTTCTTACATGTGAGGGTTAATGCAATATTTGTTTTAGCGGTCAAAGTTTTTTTTCTCAGTTAGGTGGAAGAGGATGTTTCCGGGGGCTGCAAAATTTAGTGCAAGAATGGCTCAGGTCACGGGCAGGACTGTCGATGCACAGGTGTTCTGAGAACTTTTTTTTTTTTTTTTTTTAAGCTGGTTTTTGCGTCTCAAAAGAACAAAAGGAGCTGAGGTTTATACATAGTTTGGGGAATGAAATAAAGTTTTGCTGTAACCATGAAAAGGGTTAATTTGTCAGTAGGCTACACGGAATATAAGGGATGTTGATCACTCACCACTCTTGCATCTTCAACAAGAGTTAGAGTGGCAATTTTTGCTCGTTTATCACGATGATCAAATTAGAAAGAGCTGAGTCGCCTGGGCGCCCGCGTGGCCGTCAGCGGTTCAGCAGATACCGCAAGACGCTATTTCAGCCTAGGAGGCAGCTGAATCAATAATGAGCAAATTAGTTAAACGTGCATTTTAAAGTGAGGTGCATGTGTGTTTCATGTACATGTAGATATACGGTAGTTTGAATGCAAGGGATTTGGGGCTTTAATGCTCATATAAAGGCCATGACAAGGGAGGGTACGGCCTAGCGGGGAAACGAGGTCAAATGGTGAAAGGGGGCAGGAAGATGCAGACGTGAGGCTGGGGTCTGTAGTCAGTCTAGATTTAGCGGGGGGGCAGAGGTTCACCTATCAGTCTAGAGATGGCGGAGCAGAGTTGCTCCTAGTCATTAGGAGATGGTGGGGGTAGCTGAGGCTCGCCTAGTCATATGGAGGTGCCGTAGCCAGAGGCTGTCCTAGTCATGCTATGGAGGTTGTGCTTGTGCTTGCCCCACGCTATGGGAGGGTGCTGGGGCGAGGCGCTCGTCTCTAGTCAGGCTAGAGGGCGGCACACCTAGTCAGCTGACTAGTGTGATGAGTAGATGATAGTGTGAAGGTAAGAGATTGTGGTATGATGAGGGTGTCAAGAGGAAAGAAGGGCGTGGACAGTGCAGTACCACGGAGAATGCTGTCAGCCACTGCATGAGGCTCAACCAGAGAGAGCAGGTGAGTCAGGGCAAGATAGAGAAGATAAGGAGTGAGTCTGAGGAAGAGGATGAGAGGCATTTTTTTCAGACCTCTCACTGAACGTGATGACAGGCCAGTCTAAGTACATCGAGAGAACTTATCAAGGTTCCTTGAATGGATTCAAGGAAAGACGGAGGCTCTTTTCCCTGATCCTAGAGCATTGTAAGATCAGCATAACATGCTATGAGAAATGAGGGCATGGTGTCCTCACTAAATAGAAACTAGCCTGTCAGAGTGGGTCTACAACAGTGCGCAAAGGTCTATCTCTCAGACACGCCTAAAACAACTCCACTTACTCACCGGGGCTTTCGGGAGCCTGCTGGCCGGGTCCACTCTCTGCCAGTTTCCTCCCACTTCCTATGGACACTCCTTCGGCACCACCATCATAAATGGCTTAGGAGATGTGAGGAGTAGTGTTAAGTGAATATGTAAAACATAAACATATATAGTGCATGAGACTATAGTGATGTGGTGAACGAAGTTGATTAAATTTGGTGGGAAAAGGCGTGTTGAGCCATGCATGGGCCTTATGGAGTTCTTTTGCACGGTCTGGCTGTGTAATCTACTCAGCGAAGGGGAGGGGGGGGTAGGTTGCCAGCCAAGCAGAAATTAACAACATGTGTTTTGTCTCTTTATAAAATATGCGCCTAAATCACAGGGAGAGAAGAGGGTTCTATTTGGGAAATTTTGCATAGAACTCCTCACAGTAGCTTGAGAACGCCAGGACGGGAGGTGACTGAATTGCAAATAATGGATTTTTAGCAAAGACAGAAATGGGGAAGAAAGTTCATCTCAGGCCAGTGGGAGTGTTATGATTACCTATCAGTTTGACTCCAGTGGATGTCCCTTAGTTCTCCAAACATCCACTAGGGTCAAACTGATTAAAGATGTCCCTTAACACTCCCACTGACACTGAATGAGGCTCTTCCCCATTTCTGTCTTTTGTAAAATCCATTGTACAGTTCCAGTCACCTCCGATCACCAGCGTCTCCTCAGGCGCTACTTGTGAGAGTTCCTGTCTAAGACTCCCAAATAGAACCCCTCTTTCTCTCCCTGGTTGGCGCATACACATTTATAAAGACAAAACACATGTTGTTAATTTCTGCTTTAACAACAAGCAACCTACCCCTACACACCTCCTTTGAGGAGCAAATTTTTACAGCCAGACCGGTGCAAAAAGGACTGCCACCCCTGCACTAAGATTTGTCCCATGGCTCAACACACTTGCCCCTTTCCACCAGAGCCCCCAATCAACTTCATTCACCACATCACTATCGTCTCCTGCAGAAACAACACCTGTACTTGTTTATGTTTACCATATTCACTACAACACACTCCTCTTTCCCGCATCTCTGGCGCCATTTATATTGAGCGAGCCTACCCGAAGAGTCTCCATAAGAAGTGGGAGAAAAGCCAGCAGAGAAATAGACCAATAGCAAAGCTCAAAAAGCCCCAGTGTCAGTAAGAAATTAAACATTTAAACAGTGTCTGAAGGTAAACCTTTACGCACTGTTGTGACCCACTTCCTCAACCTAAACCGTTTCTTGGGTGAGAGGACACCATGCCCCTCATTTCTCATAGCATGTTGTACTGATCTTACAAACTTTCTAGGATCAGGAAAAAAAGCCTCAAGATTAACTTTTTTTCCCTTAGTCTCATTCAGGAACCTTGTCAGTTCTCTCAATGTGTACTTAGACCCCTCTGGTTGACTGGCTGTCAGCTCCGGGGCCAATTGAAGAGGAGTCTGAAAAAATACCTCCTCATCCTCTTCCTCAGACTCACTTTCCTCCTCTTCTCTATCTCCCACCTGACCACCTGCCCTTTCTCTCTGGTTAGGGCCTCACCCACAGCAACAGGCAACATTTCCATGGTGCCTTTGTCCACAAACCCTTTTCTTTCCTCTTGACACCCTCCTCCTCCTCCCTAATCTCTTACACTTCCCCACTATACTCTCCTCATCCACTAGAATAAACTGACTAGACGCAGTATCATCTGCACCACCCTCCATAGCATGACTAGGGCCAGCCTCAGCTACAACACCCTCCATAGCATGACTAGGGCCAGCCTCAGCTACAACACCCTCCATAGCATGACTAGGGCCAGCCTCAGCTACAACACCCTCCATAGCATGACTAGGCCCAGCCTCAGCTACCCCACCATCTCTAGCCTGACTAGACCCAGCCTCTGCTTCTCCACCATCTCTAGACTGACTAGGCCCAGCCTCATCTACACCACCATCTCTAGACTGACTAGGCCCAGCCTCTGCTGTCTGCATCTCCTTACCCCTGCATTTTGACCTCGATTTCCCCCCTTTGCGCTCCACCCTCCCTTGTCTATGGCCTTTATGTGGGCACGCAAAGCTCTTGTGCCCCAAATCCCCACATTCAAAACACCGTAGACTATCTGTGCTGGCAAAACCTGCATAGAGCCCCTCCCATGCCTCACTTTAAAATGCACATTTAGCTGTTGCTCATTATTGTTCAGAAACATAAACACTTGCCTCCTGAATGAAACAACGTGCTTAACGGCATCTGCCTGAAAACCTGCTGACAGTACACGGAAACCGCTAGCAAACTTACCAAAACGACTCAGCTCTTTCCTAATTTGATCATCCGTAATAAACGGAGGCAAATTTGCCACTACAACTCTTGTTGAAGGGGTAGAGTGAGGTGAAATTGACACCAACACATCCCTTACAAATATTCCGCTAGCAATTAGCCTACTGACCAAATTAGCCCTTTTCATGAACACAACCACAGCCTTGTTCATTCTAGAAGCAGAATGTATAAACTCAGCTCCTACCTGTTCACCGAGAGAGAGCAGAACCTCCTCCACCTTAACTCCGTTCTCAGGAACACACCTGAATCCATGCTGCATCGACAGCGTCTCCTGCGCGCTAGGCTGAGAAGCCATTGCGCACTAGACCTTGCAACCCCGGAACGTTACTCTGTCCTCTTCCACCCTAACTTTGAAAAAAAAAAACTTTTGATACCGCTAAAAACAAATATTGCATTAACCCTCCACCATAGAAAATAACATGTAAAGAAAAGAATAGAATCAAGAAAGTTAGTTAGGATAGAGCTTTCCACACCAAACACTCAAACTCAAAAAACACCCAGCATGCACCGAGAGAGAGAGAGAGAGAGAGAGAGAGAGAGAGAGAGAGAGAGAGAGAGAGAGAGAGAGAGAGAGAGAGAGAGAGAGAGAGAGACAGAGAGAGAGAGAGAGAGAGAGAGAGTGACAGAGAGAGAGAGAGAGAGAGAGAGAGAGAGAGAGAGAGAGAGAGAGAGAGAGAGAGAGAGAGAGAGAGAGAGAGAGAGAGAGAGAGAGAGAGAGAGAGAGAGAGAGAGAGTGACAGAGAGAGAGAGAGAGAGAGAGAGAGAGAGAGAGAGAGAGAGAGAGAGACAGAGAGAGAGAGAGAGAGAGAGAGAGAGAGAGAGAGAGAGAGAGAGAGAGAGAGAGAGAGAGAGAGAGAGAGAGAGAGAGAGAGAGAGAGAGAGAGTGACAGAGAGAGAGAGAGAGAGAGAGAGAGAGAGAGAGAGAGAGAGAGAGAGAGAGAGAGAGAGAGAGAGAGAGATCCCATCCAGCCAGGTCTCCTACTGAGTGGCTCTGACATATACTCAAAAAGACCTGACGTGTTAAAAGGCTGTACTATCTACATGTCTCTGTGTTACTGTGATTTATGTATCCTCTCTTCCCTCCATCCCGCCCCTCCATTTAGCCTGAGTAAACTGGAAACCCTGTAGGGTGTTATTATCTCCTCTGTCCTCTCTCTCTGTAGGATGTTATTATCTCCTCTGTCCTCTCTCTCTGTAGGATGTTATTATCTCCTCTGTCCTCTCTCTCTCTCTGTAGGATGTTATTATCTCCTCTGTCCTCTCTCTCTGTAGGATGTTATTATCTCCTCTGCCCTGTCTCTCTGTAGGATGTTATTATCTCCTCTGTCCTCTCTCTCTGTAGGATGTTATTATCTCCTCTGCCCTCTCTCTCTCTCTGTAGGATGTTATTATCTCCTCTGTCCTCTCTCTGTAGGATGTTATTATCTCCTCTGTCCTCTCTCTCTCTCTGTAGGATGTTATTATCTCCTCTGTC
The DNA here is from genome assembly GCF_021184085.1 of Oncorhynchus gorbuscha. Taxonomy (NCBI): domain Eukaryota; kingdom Metazoa; phylum Chordata; class Actinopteri; order Salmoniformes; family Salmonidae; genus Oncorhynchus; species Oncorhynchus gorbuscha. The sequence continues at coordinate 27,569 of NW_025747800.1, read as the reverse complement.
CTGTCTCTCTGTAGGATGTTATTATCTCCTCTGTCCTCTCTCTCTGTAGGATGTTATTATCTCCTCTGTCCTCTCTCTCTGTAGGATGTTATTATCTCCTCTGCCCTCTCTCTCTGTAGGATGTTATTATCTCCTCTGTCCTCTCTCTCTGTAGGATGTTATTATCTCCTCTGCCCTCTCTCTCTGTAGGATGTTATTATCTCCTCTGTCCTCTCTCTCTGTAGGATGTTATTATCTCCTCTGTCCTCTCTCTCTGTAGGATGTTATTATCTCCTCTGTCCTCTCTCTCTGTAGGATGTTATTATCTCCTCTGCCCTGTCTCTCTGTAGGATGTTATTATCTCCTCTGTCCTGTCTCTCTGTAGGATGTTATTATCTCCTCTGTCCTCTCTCTGTAGGATGTTATTATCTCCTCTGTCCTCTCTCTCTGTAGGATGTTATTATCTCCTCTGTCCTCTCTCTCTGTAGGATGTTATTATCTCCTCTGCCCTGTCTCTCTGTAGGATGTTATTATCTCCTCTGCCCTCTCTCTCTGTAGGATGTTATTATCTCCTCTGTCCTCTCTCTCTGTAGGATGTTATTATCTCCTCTGCCCTGTCTCTCTGTAGGATGTTATTATCTCCTCTGCCCGCTCTCTCTGTAGGATGTTATTATCTCCTCTGTCCTCTCTCTCTGTAGGATGTTATTATCTCCTCTGTCCTCTCTCTCTCTGTAGGATGTTATTATCTCCTCTGCCCTCTATCTGTAGGATGTTATTATCTCCTCTGTCCTCTCTCTGTAGGATGTTATTATCTCCTCTGTCCTCTCTCTGTAGGATGTTATTATCTCCTCTGTCCTCTCTCTCTCTGTAGGATGTTATTATCTCCTCTGTAGGATGTTATTATCTCCTCTGTCCTCTATCTGTAGGATGTTATTATCTCCTCTGTCCTCTCTCTGTAGGATGTTATTATCTCCTCTGTCCTCTCTCTCTCTGTAGGATGTTATTATCTCCTCTGTAGGATGTTATTATCTCCTCTGTAGGATGTTATTATCTCCTCTGTCCTCTATCTGTAGGATGTTATTATCTCCTCTGTCCTCTCTCTGTAGGATGTTATTATCTCCTCTGCCCTGTCTCTCTGTAGGATGTTATTATCTCCTCTGTAGGATGTTATTATCTCCTCTGTCCTCTCTCTCTGTAGGATGTTATTATCTCCTCTGTCCTCTCTCTCTGTAGGATGTTATTATCTCCTCTGCCCTGTCTCTCTGTAGGATGTTATTATCTCCTCTGCCCTCTTATCTGTAGGATGTTATTATCTCCTCTGTCCTCTCTCTGTAGGATGTTATTATCTCCTCTGTCCTCTCTCTGTAGGATGTTATTATCTCCTCTGTCCTCTCTCTGTAGGATGCTATTATCTCCTCTGCCCTCTATCTGTAGGATGTTATTATCTCCTCTGCCCTGTCTCTCTGTAGGATGTTATTATCTCCTCTGTCCTCTCTCTCTGTAGGATGTTATTATCTCCTCTGTCCTCTATCTGTAGGATGTTATTATCTCCTCTGTCCTCTCTCTGTAGGATGTTATTATCTCCTCTGTCCTCTATCTGTAGGATGTTATTATCTCCTCTGTCCTCTCTCTCTGTAGGATGTTATTATCTCCTCTGTCCTCTCTCTGTAGGATGTTATTATCTCCTCTGTCCTCTCTCTGTAGGATGTTATTATCTCCTCTGTCCTCTCTCTCTCTCTCTCTGTAGGATGTTATTATCTCCTCTGTAGGATGTTATTATCTCCTCTGTAGGATGTTATTATCTCCTCTGTAGGATGTTATTATCTCCTCTGCCCTCTTTCTCCTCCCTCTCTTCTGAAAATGTGTCCTCTACTGTAGAATGAGTGGGTGTTTAGTTGTTGTTGTGGGTAGTGTGTTTGTGGTGTGTGTTTTTTGGTGTTATTATCCTAGCGGGGACCAGAAGTCCTGACAAGGATAGTAAAACCCGGAATCCACATGCAAGTGGGGCCATTTGGCCGGTACTCACAAGGAAAACGTCTATATTAGGCTCAGGGGTTAGGTTTAGGGTTAGTGATACAAGTAGAGTCAGGGTTATAACTAGGGTTTGAGCTTAAGGTTCAGGTTAGGGTTAGGTAAAATAGGATTTTCAATGGGAATCATTTGTTTGGTCCCCACAAGGATTGTAGTGTGTGTGTGTGTGTGTGTGTGTGCGTGCGTGCGTGCGTGTGTGCGTGCACGTGCGTGCGTGTGTGTGTGCACGTGCATGTGTGTGTGTGCGTGTGCGTGTGCGTGTGTGTGTGTGCGTGCACGTGTGTGTGTGTGTGCGTGTGTGTGTGTGTGCGCGTGTGTGTGTGTGTGTGTGTGTGTGTGTGTGTGTGTGTGTGCGTGCGTGCGTGCGTGCGTGCACGTGTGTGTGTGTGTGTGTGTGTGTGCGTGCACGTGCGTGTGTGTGTGCGCGTGTGTGTGTGTGTGTGGCTTCATGAAAACCAGTCATTCTCAATAGATCCATATCACCGTATCAACCATCATGTACATTTAGAAATGTGCGTTTTGTGCCCTTTAATTTGAGCCCTTATTCAGATCATTGATT
>NW_025747800.1:0-17500 GCF_021184085.1 Oncorhynchus gorbuscha | reverse complement strand
CACTGCAAAATCATATTGGGGATTTTGTATTGGTAAACGGATAATGCTGTTTCCACGGAAGCAGCATTATTGTTGTTGTTGTTGTTGTTGTTTGTGCTCAGTTGACTCCCCAGTGTTTCTTTGAGTACAGAGCTGAGGAGACTGTTTGATATGGTGGATATTGTGCAGAAGTGCAAAGCTAAATCACAGAGGTATTAGTACAGTTGAAGTGGGAAGTTTACATACACCTTAGCCAGATACAATTAAACTCCGTTTTAAAAAATTCCTGACATTTAATCCTAGTAAAAATTCCCTGTCTTAGGTCAGTTAGGATCACCACTTTATTTTAGGAATGTGAAATGTCAGATTAATAGTCGAGAGAATGATTTATTTCAGCTTTTATTTCTTTCATTATATTCCCAGTGGGTCAGAAGTTTACATACACTCAATTAGTATGTGGTAGCATTGCCTTTAAATTGTTTAACTTGGGTCAAACGTTTTGGGTAGCCTTCCACAAGCTTCCCACAATAAGTTGGGTAAATTTTGGCCCATTCCTCCTGACAGAGCTGGTGTAACTGAGTCAGGTTTGTAGGCCTCCTTGCTCACACACGCTTTTTCAGTTCTGCCCACAAATGTTCTATTGGATGGAGGTCAGGGCTTTGTGATGGCCACTCCAATACCTTGACTTTGTTGTCCTTAGGCCAGTTTGCTACAACTTTGGAAGTATGCTTGGGGTCATTGTCCATTTGGAAGACCAATCTGCGACCAAGCTTTAACTTCCTGACTGATGTCTGATGTTACTTCAATATATCCACATAATGTTCCCCCTCATGATGCCATCTATTTGGTGAAGGGCACCAGTCCCTCCTGCAGCAAAGCACCCCCACAACATGATGCTGCCACCCCCATGCTTCACGGTTGGGATGGTGTTCTTTGGCTTGTAAGCCTCCCCCTTTTTCCTCCAATCATAACGATGGTCATTATGGCCAAACAGTTGTTTGTTTCATCAGACCAGAGGATATTCCTCCAAAAAGTACGATCTTTGTCCCCATGTGCAGTTGCAAACTGTAGTCAGGCTTTTTTATGTCGGTTTTGGAGCAGTGACTTCTTCCTTGCTGAGCGGCCTTTCAGGTTATGTCGATATAGGACTTGTTTTACTGTGGATATAGATGCTTTTGTACCTGTTTCCTCCAGCATCTTCACAAGGTCCTTTGCTGTTGTTCTGGGATTGATTTGCACGTTTTGTACCAAAGTGCGTTCATCTCTAGGAGACAGAACACGTCTCCTTCCTGAGTGGTATGACAGCTGCTTGGTCCCATGGTGTTTATACTTGGGTACAATTGTTTGTACAGATGAACATGGTACCTTCAGGCGTTGGAAAATTGCTCCCAAGGATGAACCAGACTTGTGGAGGTCTACAATTTATTGGCTGATTTCTTTTGATTTTCCCATGATATCAAGCAAAGAGGCACTGAGTTTGAAGGTAGGCCTTAAAATACATCCACAGGTACACCTCCAATTGACTCAAATGATGTCAATTAGCTAATCAGAAGCTTCTAAACCCATGACATAATTTTCTGGAATTTTCCAAGCTGTTTATTAAAAGCACAGTCAACTTAGTGTATGTTAACTTCTGACCCACTAGAATTGTGATACAGTGAATTATAATTTAAATAATCTGTCTGTAAACAATTGTTGGAAAAATTACTTGTGTCATGCACAAATTAGATGTCCTAACCGACTTGCCAAAACTATAGTTTGTTAACAAAAAATTAGTGGAGTGGTTGAAAATGAGTTTTAATGACTCCAACCTAAGTCCATGTAAACTTCTGACTTCAACTGTACATTCAAATTGGAGGCCTGGTGTGGATAGAGGTGAGAGAGTTCTATCAAGTCAGTCATCAGGGCTTAGTTGCCAGAGTGTTCGCTGTTCTGCTGAGTCAGTCACCAGGACTGTGTTGCCTGAGTGTTCTCTGTCAGTAAGGTGATGTACAGTAAGGTGGTATACAGTACAGGACAGTAAGGTACAGGACAGTAAGGTACACTACAGGACAGTAAGGTACAGGATAGTAAGGTACAGGACAGTGCGGTATAGTACAGTACAGTAAGGTACAGGACAGTAAGGTATAGTACAGTAAGGTACAGTAAGGTACAGGACGGTAAGGTATAGTACAGTAAGGTACAGGACAGGACAGTAAGTAAAGTACAGTACAGGACAGTAAGGTACAGGACAGTAAGGTATAGTACAGTAAGGTACAGTACAGTAAGGTACAGGACAGTAAGGTACAGGACAGTAAGGTATAGTACAGTAAGGTACAGTACAGGACAGTAAGGTATAGTACAGTAAGGTATAGTACAGTAAGGTACAGGACAGTAAGGTATAGTACAGGACAGTAAGGTACAGGACAGTAAGGTATAGTACAGGACAGTAAGGTATAGTACAGGACAGTAAGGTATAGTACAGTAAGGTACAGGACAGGACAGTAAGGTATAGTACAGGACAGTAAGGTATAGTACAGGACAGTAAGGTATAGTACAGTAAGGTACAGGACAGGACAGTAAGGTATAGTACAGGACAGTAAGGTATAGTACAGGACAGTAAGGTATAGTACAGTAAGGTATAGTACAGGACAGTAAGGTATAGTACAGGACAGTAAGGTATAGTACAGGACAGTAAGGTACAGGACAGTAAGGTATAGTACAGGACAGTAAGGTACAGTACAGGACAGTAAGGTACAGAACAGTAAGGTAGGGTACAGGACAGTAAGGTACAGAACAGTAAGGTATAATACAGGACAATAAGGTACAGTACAGGACAGTAAGGTATAGTACAGTAAGGTACAGGACAGTAAGGTATAGTACAGGACAGTAAGGTATAGTACAGGACAGTAAGGTACAGGACAGTAAGGTAGGGTACAGGACAGTAAGGTACAGAACAGTAAGGTATAATACAGGACAGTAAGGTACAGTACAGGACAGTAAGGTATAGTACAGTAAGGTACAGGACAGTAAGGTATAGTACAGGACAGTAAGGTATAGTACAGGACAGTAAGGTACATGACAGTAAGGTATAGTACAGGACAGTAAGGTATAGTACAGGACAGTAAGGTACAGGACAGTAAGGTATAGTACAGGACAGTAAGGTACAGGACAGTAAGGTACAGTACAGTAAGGTATAGTACAGGACAGTAAGGTACAGGACAGTAAGGTATAGTACAGGACAGTAAGGTACAGGACAGTAAGGTATAGTACAGGACAGTAAGGTACAGTACAGTAAGGTACAGGACAGTAAGGTACAGTAAGGTACAGTACAGTAAGATATAGTACAGGACAGTAAGGTACAGTACAGTAAGGTACAGTCAGATATAGTACAGGACAGTAAGGTATAGTACAGGACAGTAAGGTATAGTACAGTAAGGTATAGTACAGGACAGTAAGGTATAGTACAGGACAGTAAGGTACAGTACAGTAAGGTACAGTACAGTAAGATATAGTACAGGACAGTAAGGTATAGTACAGTAAGATATAGTACAGGACAGTAAGGTACAGTACAGTAAGGTATAGTACAGTAAGATATAGTACAGGACAGTAAGGTATAGTACAGGACAGTAAGGTGTAGTACAGTAAGATATAGTACAGGACAGTAAGGTAGGGTATAGGGCAGTAAGGTACAGGACAGTAAGGTAGGGTATAGGGCAGTAAGGTAGGGTACAGGACAGTAAGGTAGGGTATAGGGCAGTAAGGTAGGGTACAGGACAGTAAGGTAGGGTATAGGGCAGTAAGGTAGGGTATAGGGCAGTAAGGTAGGGTACACGACAGTAAGGGAGGGTATAGGGCAGTAAGGTACAGGACAGTAAGGTAGGGTATAGGGCAGTAAGGTAGGGTACAGGACAGTAAGGTAGGGTATAGGGCAGTAAGGTACAGGACAGTAAGGTAGGGTATAGGGCAGTAAGGTAGGGTATAGGGCAGTAAGGTAGGGTACAGGACAGTAAGGTAGGGTATAGGGCAGTAAGGTACAGGACAGTAAGGTAGGGTATAGGGCAGTAAGGTAGGGTATAGGGCAGTAAGGTAGGGTACAGGACAGTAAGGTAGGGTATAGGGCAGTAAGGTACAGGACAGTAAGGTAGGGTATAGGGCAGTAAGGTAGGGTATAGGGCAGTAAGGTAGGTTACAGGACAGTAAGGTAGGGTATAGGTCAGTAAGGTACAGGACAGTAAGGTAGGGTATAGGGCAGTAAGGTACAGGACAGTAAGGTAGGGTATAGGGCAGTAAGGTAGGGTACAGGACAGTAAGGTAGGGTATAGGGCAGTAAGGTACAGGACAGTAAGGTAGGGTATAGGGCAGTAAGGTACATGACAGTAAGGTAGGGTATAGGGCAGTAAGGTACAGGACAGTAAGGTAGGGTATAGGGCAGTAAGGTACAGGACAGTAAGGTAGGGTATAGGGCAGTAAGGTACAGGACAGTAAGGTAGGGTATAGGGCAGTAAGGTACATGACAGTAAGGTAGGGTATAGGGCAGTAAGGTACAGGACAGTAAGGTAGGGTATAGGGCAGTAAGGTACAGGACAGTAAGGTAGGGTATAGGACAGTACGGTACAGGACAGTAAGGTAGGGTATAAGACAGTAAGGTATAGTACAGGACAGTAAGGTAGGGTACAGGAGAGTAAGGTACAGAACAGTAAGGTAGGGTATAGGGCAGTAAGGTACAGGACAGTAAGGTAGGGTATAGGACAGTAAGGTATAGTACAGGACAGTAAGGTAGGGTACAGGACAGTAAGGTACAGGACAGTAAGGTAGGGTATAGGGCAGTAAGGTACAGGACAGTAAGGTAGGGTATAGGACAGTACGGTATAGTACAGGACAGTAAGGTAGGGTACAGGACAGTAAGGTACAGGACAGTAAGGTAGGGTATAGGGCAGTAAGGTACAGGACAGTAAGGTAGGGTATAGGACAGTACGGTATAGTACAGGACAGTAAGGTAGGGTACAGGACAGTAAGGTAGGGTATAGGGCAGTAAGGTAGGGTACAGGACAGTAAGGTATAGTACAGGGCAGTAAGGTACATATGCAAGAGGATGGAAACATACTGTAGTGTAGTGAATATAGGCAAGGTGATTGCTTCATTACTAAAAGCTTAGATCGTGGAGACTTCATCTGTACCATGTCGCTCTCCCAACGGTTTGGTTGGTGCCTAAAACCAGTGAATCCTGATAAGAAATAAATGTGATTGGTCCGCACTCAAAATATATGTCGCATAAAACTCAAACATAAATCTCATTTTTAAAACATTTTTTAAAATTATTTTTTGATTGTGTTATTTGAGATGATTTTAGACCAGAGAGACATCATAGATAGACATCAGAATATATTGGAGGACAACCAGACCATCACTACCAGTACAGTACATGGTCTCTCTTGTAAAAAATAGATTGTATCTCCAGACCTACCAGGGTAAATTCATGTTCAATACAAATATAAATAAGAAATGAAGTTGTACATCCTGGTCCTCTAACAGTTGGCTGAGAAGAGGAGTCCTGACCTTGGATGTTGCAGGACTCTGAGTCTTTGTAAAACTGTTATGCATTTAGAAAGATGCATGAAGTATTTCCCTATAGGGGGGAATTGACATGCTCTGGAGAGCCAGTGACTAATTATTATGAGTAAAGAGCAGTGATACAAGACACTCCCCTCTGACTGCCACTCATTACACACCATTAAAGAGACACAACAACCCAGGATTAAAGAACCACCCACACACAGTCAGGGTCACAACAACCCAGGATTAAAGAACCACCCACACACAGTCAGGGTCACAACAACCCAGGATTAAAGAACCACCCACACACAGTCAGGGTCACAACAACCCAGGATTAAAGAACCACCCACACACAGTCAGGGACACAACAACCCAGGATTAAAGAACCACCCACACACAGTCAGGGACACAACAACCCAGGATTAAAGAACCACCCACACACAGTCAGGGACACAACAACCCAGGATTAAAGAACCACCCACACACAGTCAGGGACACAACAACCCAGGATTAAAGAACCACCCACACACAGTCAGGGACACAACAACCCAGGATTAAAGAACCACCCACACACAGTCAGGGACACAACAACCCAGGATTAAAGAACCACCCACACACAGTCAGGGACACAACAACCCAGGATTAAAGAACCACCCACACACAGTCAGGGACACAACAACCCAGGATTAAAGAACCACCCACACACAGTCAGGGTCACACAGGAATCAATGGGCTGGGGGAGGAAACAAGATGTTCATTTTAGAAATGAACATCTTTATCCCAACTGGACAACCATAACCAAATACAGAGTTCAGTTTGTATTTATTATGGATTTATTATGCAAGTTCATATCCCCGAGCTGACAAGGTACAAATCTGTTGTTCTGCCCCTGAACAGGCAGTTAACCCACTGTTCCTAGGCTGTTATTGATAATACAAATTTGTTCTTAACTGACTTGCCTAGATAAATAAAAGTACAATTTAAAAAAAAGTTCCTGCCAAGGCAAAATCTTTTTTTTGTAACCTTTATTTAACAAGGCAAGTCAGTTATGAACTTAAGAACAGAACAACAGGAATACCTAGGATAGGTTAAGTAATCCCTCTCACCCCACCCCCCCTAAGTTTTAGATGCACTATTGTTAAGTGACTGTCCCACTGGATGTCATAAGGTGAATGCACCAATTTGTAAGTCGCTCTGGATAAGAGCGTCTGCTAAATGACTTAAATGTAATGTAATGTAATGTAAATGTACCTTGTCAGCTCTGGGATTCCAACACTCTAACCACTAGGCTACCCTGCCACTTCTCTTCCTGGGGTTTATTATAGATCCCCATTAGTTCCTGTTAAGGCAGCAGCTACTCTTCCTGGGGTTTATCATGGATCCCCATTAGTTCCTGTTAAGGCAGCAGCTACTCTTCCTGGGGTTTATTATGGATCCCCATTAGTTCCTGCCAAGGCAGCAGCTACTCTTCCTGGGGTTTATCATGGATCCCCATTAATTCCTGTCAAGGCAGCAGCTACTCTTCCTGGGGTTTATTATGGATCCCCATTAGTTCCTGTCAAGGCAGCAGCTACTCTTCCTGGGGTTTATTATGGATCCCCATTAGTTCCTGTCAAGGCAGCAGCTACTCTTCCTGGGGTTTATTATGGATCCTCATTAGTTCCTGTCAAGGCAGCAGCTACTCTTCCTGGGGTTTACTATGGATCCCCATTAGTTCCTGTCAAGGCAGCAACTACTCTTCCTGGGGTTTATTATGGATCCCCATTAGTTCCTGTCAAGGCAGCAGCTACACTTCCTGGGGTTTATCATGGATCCCCATTAGTTCCTGCCAAGGCAGCAGCTACTCTTCCTGGGGTTTATTATGGATCCCCATTAGTTCCTGTCAAGGCAGCAGCTACTCTTCCTGGGGTTTATTATGGATCCCCATTAGTTCCTGTGAAGGCAGCAGCTACTCTTCCTGGGGTTTATTATGGATCCCCATTAGTTCCTGTGAAGGCAGCAGCTACTCTTCCTGGGGTTTATTATGGATCCCCATTAGTTCCTGTGAAGGCAGCAGCTACTCTTCCTGGGGTTTATTATGGATCCCCATTAGTTCCTGTCAAGGCAGCAGCTACTCTTCCTGGGGTTTATCATGGATCCCCATTATTTCCTGTCAAGGCAGCAGCTACTCTTCCTGATGTTCAGCAGCATTAAGGCAGTTATACAACTTTAAAAACATAACAATGCGTTCATTACAGAATCCACATCACACTAAGTGTGTGTCCTCAGGCCCGTTCATTACAGAATCCACAGCACACTAAGTGTGTGTCCTCAGGCCCGTTCATTACAGAATCCACAGCACACTAAGTGTGTGTCCTCAGGCCCGTTCATTACAGAATCCACATCACACTAAATGTGTGTCCTCAGGCCCGTTCATTACAGAATCCACATCACACTAAGTGTGTGCCCTCAGGCCCGTTCATTACAGAATCCACATCACACTAAGTGTGTGCCCTCAGGCCCGTTCATTACAGAATCCACAGCACAGTAAGTGTGTGCCCTCAGGCCCGTTCATTACAGAATCCACATCACACTAAGTGTGTGCCCTCAGGCCCGTTCATTACAGAATCCACATCACACTAAGTGTGTGCCCTCAGGCCCGTTCATTACAGAATCCACAGCACAGTAAGTGTGTGCCCTCAGGCCCGTTCATTACAGAATCCACATCACACTAAGTGTGTGCCCTCAGGCCCGTTCATTACAGAATCCACAGCACACTAAGTGTGTGCCCTCAGGCCCATACTCCACTACCACATTTCTACACAAAATCCCTGTGTGTGTGTATATTTGAATTTTATTTTCACCTTTATTTAACCAGGTAGGCTAGTTGAGAACAAGTTCTCATTTACAACTGTGACCTGGCCAAGATAAAGCAAATCAGTGTGACACAAACAACAACACAGAGTTACACATGGGATAAACAAACGTACAGTCAATAATACAACAGAAAAGTCTATGTACATTGTGAGTAAATGAGGTAAGATTAGGGAGGTAAGGCAATAAATAGGCCATAGTGGCGAAATATTTACAATTTAGCAATTAAACACTGGAATGGTAGATGTGCAGAAGATGAATGTGCTAGTAGAGATACTGGGATGCAAAGAGCAAAAAATTATAATAAATAAATAACAGTATGGGGATGAGGTAGTTGGATGGGCTATTTACAGATGGGCTATGTACAGGTGCAATGATCTATGAGCTGCTCTGACAGCTGGTGCTAAAATTTAGTGAGGGAGATACGAGTCTCCAGCTTCGGTGATCCAGCTTCAGTGTGTGTAAAGTGTGTATATCGACTCTAGTGTGTAGCATTAGGGTCCCACTTAATTAATGTGTTCTCCATATGAACTGGATCACAGTGGGGTCCCCCCCATTCGTGATTAAATATTAAACCTGTAATTAACCTGCAATAAGGATGTGGGAACAATCTATCCACTAGAGCAGGGTAATTCAACTCTGACCCTACGAGGTCCGGAGCCTTCTGGTTTTCTGTTCTACCTGATAATGTAATTCAACTCTGACCCTACGAGGTCCGGAGCCTTCTGGTTTTCTGTTCTACCTGATAATGTAATTCAACTCTGACCCTACGAGGTCCGGAGCCTTCTGGTTTTCTGTTCTACCTGATAATGTAATTCAACTCTGACCCTACGAGGTCCGGAGCCTTCTGGTTTTCTGTTCTACCTGATAATGTAATTCAACTCTGACCCTACGAGGTCCGGAGCCTTCTGGTTTTCTGTTCTACCTGATAATGTAATTCAACTCTGACCCTACGAGGTCCGGAGCCTTCTGGTTTTCTGTTCTACCTGATAATGTAATTCAACTCTGACCCTACCAGGTCCGGAGCCTTCTGGTTTTCTGTTCTACCTGATAATGTAATTCAACTCTGACCCTACCAGGTCCGGAGCCTTCTGGTTTTCTCTTCTACCTGATAATGTAATTACACCCACCTAGTGTCTGAGTTTGAGGGCACTAGAGCAGTGGTTCCCAAACTAGGGCCTAATATCGTGTTTGAGCTCCTTTAGATCAATGGAAAAAGTCTCACTTAACCGTTGCACTTGAATCATACACACAGTGAATGACAAGGCCCACTATGCTATGAAACACCACATTATTACAGAGACTATGATATTACCGGCTGCAATTGATATGGTGAAAACAATGCGTGGGGAGGCAGAGGTACAGAAACTCAGATCAATACCTTTGTCAGATAACACTGTTAAACAAATCATTTATGGTATTGCTAGCAATCAAGAGGAGAGTGACTGTCGTTCACAAGGACATGTGGTTCTGTCTCACAACTCCAGAGCATTAAAGGGCACACGGGATGTTCAGTGTGCTGCGTGGCTATACTGATGAAAAACTGATTCCATGGGATTGAAAGGTGGGCTTTTGTACAGATGGGGCTCCATCTATGGCGGGATGGCGAGCAGGCCTCTACACTTTAGATATGAATGAGTCTCCTCTGCCATATGGACACATTGTATGATACATCCACTGAGCTAGAATGGATACACCGAGAGCACCTTTGCGGCTAAAGAGCTGAGCAAAGAACTCAGAGATATACAGAACTCAGAGATATACAGAACTCAGAGATATACATAACTCAGAGATATACAGAACTCAGAAATATACAGAACTCAGAGATATACAGAACTCAGAGATATACAGAACTCAGAGATATACGGAACTCAGAGATATACTGAACTCAGAGATATACAGAACTCAGAGATATACAGAACTCAGAGATATACAGAACTCAGAGATATACGGAACTCAGAGATATACAGAACTCAGAGATATACGGAACTCAGAGATATACAGAACTCAGAGATATACAGAACTCAGAAATATACAGAACTCAGAGATATACAGAACTCAGAGATATACGGAACTCAGAGATATACAGAACTCAGAGATATACAGAACTCAGAGATATACAGAACTCAGAGATATACAGAACTCAGAGATATACAGAACTCAGAGATATACAGAACTCAGAGATATACAGTACTGCAGCAGATAACTTGGATTGGAACTACATCAAGCCACATCCAGTGTGTTCACGCCTCTTCTCAAAACTACGATACGGGATCAGAGATGACAGTGTTCTATTTCACAGCGAGGCTTAGCGGTTATCGAGGAGGAGGGTTGGAGACATTTTTCACATTGAGAGAGGAACTGTTGTCTCATTCACAACAGATGTGAAAAACAAACTGACTGGGTTTGTTATGCAGGTGAATGAGGACCCAAAAGCGACTTGGCGAAAACAGAGTCTTTAATCCAGTAAAGTAAAAATACAATCAAATAAAACAATTTCCACTCGTAATGACGAGAACCGACTGGAGACTTGATCTTGAACTGCAGGTTGCCTCGGGAAGGCACTTGAACTTAGCAGACTCAGACACCTGCTCACCACGCAGCATCTGAGGGAAACACGACACGACAGGGCGATACACAAACACAGCACGGTGAACACTAGACAAGGATCCGACCGGGCAGGAACGGAAAACAAGGAGAGAAATAGGGACTCTAATCAGGGAAAAGGATCGGGAACAGGTGTGGGAAGACTAAATGATTGATTAGGGGAATAGGAACAGCTGGGAGCAGGAACGGAACGATAGAGAGAAGAGAGAGAGGGAGGGGGAGAGAGAGGGATAGAAAAAGGGAACGAACCTAATAAGACCAGCAGGGGGAAACGAACAGAAGGGAAAGCATAATGACAAGACAATATATGACAAAACATGACAGTACCCCCCCCCACTCACCGAGCGCCTCCTGGCGCTCTCGAGGAGTAACACTGGCGGCAACGGAGGAAATCATAGATCACAAACGGTCCAGCACGTCCCGAGAAGGAACCCAACTCCTCTCCTCAGGACCGTAACGGAAAAACGAGAAGAAAAAAAAGGGAAACTAGGGTACTACTCTAAAAAAAAAATGAGACACGGGTAGAGAACTGAAAACTTTAGAGCAAACAGGACCAAACAGGCCAGGAGAGTAACAACTAGGGACAGACTGAGACACAGCAAGGGCAGGAACAAGAACAGGAGAGATGCGGTGGCAGGGAACAGACTGAGACCCAGCAAGACCAGGAGCAGAAGCAGAAAAAAATTACCAGACTTCTTCTGCGCGCAGTCTGAACACGCAGCCACGAAACGGCGCGTGTCACGCTCCTGAGTAGGCCACCAAAACCGCTGGCGAATAGAAGCAAGCGTACCCCGAACGCCGGGATGGACAGCTAACTTGACAGAGTGAGCCCACTGAAGAACAGCCAGACGAGTAGAAACAGGAACGAAAAGAAGGTTACTAGGGCAAGCGCGCGGCGACGCAGTGTGCGTGAGTGCTTGCTTAACCTGTCTCTCAATTCCCCAGACAGTCAACCCGACAACACGCCCAACAGGAAGGATCCCCTCGGGATCGGTAGAAGCCACTTCATAGTTACGTTCCGACGGTGACAGGCGATGAGAAAAATACGCACAAGGGTGGACCCCATCGTCAGTATCGGAGCGCTGGGACAGAATGGCTCCCACGCCCACCCCCGACGCGTCAACCTCAACAATAAACTGTTTAGTGACGTCAGGTGCAACAAGGATAGGAGCGGATGCAAAACGCTTCTTAAAGAGATCAGAACAACAATCATACGACCGGTGAGGAGGAAGGGAGTTGGTTCTGGACCGACTGAAGACCGTGCGCAGACCATGATATTCCTCCGGCACTCCTGTCAAATCACCAGGTTCCTCCTGAGAAGAGGGGACAGAACAAACAGGAGAAATAGCAGACATTAAACACTTTACATGACAAGAAACGCTCCAGGAAAGAACAGAACCACTAGACCAATCAAAAGAAGGATTATGACACACTAGCCAGGGATGACCCAAAACAACAGGTGTAAAAGGTGAACAAAAAATCAAAAAAGAAATGGTCTCACTATGGTTACCAGATACAGTGAGGGTTAAAGGTAGTGTTTCACATAATATACTGGGGAGAGGACTACCATCCAAGGCAAACATGACCGTGGGCTCCCCTAACTGTCTGAGAGGAATGTCATGTTCCCGCGCCCAGGCTTCGTCCATAAAACAGCCCTCTGCCCCAGAGTCTATTAATGCACTGCAGGAAGCTGCCGATCCGGTCCAGCGTAGATGGACCGGTAAAGTAGTACATGTACTTGACTGTCATGCAGGTGAAAGAGGACCCAAAAGCGACTTAACAGAAACAGAGTTTATTTAAGTCCAAACAGGGAATAACAGAAATCCTCTAGACTTGTAGAGGGGAAAACAACTGGAGAAGCGGCCACAGACTGCAGGTCGCTTCGGGTAGGCGCAGGCCGTAGTCGACAGAGACACCTGCTCACACGCAGCATCTGATGAAGGCAAAAAAACACGACAGGACAGGGCGATACACAATCACAGCAAAAACACGACAGGACAGGGCGAAACGCAATCACAGCATGGTGAATACAATACAAGGAACCGACGGGACAGGAACGGAACACAAAGGAATAAATAGGGACTCTAATCAGGGGAAAGGATCGGGAACAGGTGTGGGAAGACTAAATGATGATTAGGGGAATAGGAACAGCTGGGAGCAGGAACGGAACGATAGAGAGAGGAGAGAGAGGGAGGGGGAGAGAGAGGGATAGAAAAAGGGAACGAACCTAATAAGACCAGCAGGGGGAAACGAACAGAAGGAAAAGCAAAATGACAAGATGATATAAGACAAAACATGACAGTACCCCCCCACTCACCGAGCGCCTCCTGGCGCTCTCGAGGAGGAACACTGGCGGCAACGGAGGAAATCATAGATCAAACGGTCCAGCACGTCCCGAGAAAGAACCCAACTCCTCTCCTCAGGACCGTAACGAAAAACGATAAAAAGGGAAACTAGGGTACTACTCTAAAAAAAAAAATGAGAACTAGGGACAGACTGAGACACAGCAAGGGCAGGGACAAGAACAGGAGAGATGCGATGGCAGGGAACAGACTGAGACCCAGCAAGACCAGGAGCAGAAGCAGAAAAAAATTACCAGACTTCTTCTGCGCGCAGTCTGAACACGCAGCCACGAAACGGCGCGTGTCACGCTCCTGAGTCGGCCACCAAAAGCGCTGGCGAATAGACGCAAGAGTGCCTCGAACACCGGGATGACCAGCTAACTTGGCAGAGTGAGCCCACTGAAGAACAGCCAGACGAGTGGAAACAGGAACGAAAAGGAGGTTACTAGGACAGCGCGCGGCGACGCAGTGTGCGTGAGTGCTTGCTTAACCTGTCTTTCAATTCCCCAGACTGTCAACCCGACAACACGCCCATAAGGAAGAATCCCCTCGAGATCAGTAGAAGCCACAGAAGAACTAAACAGACGGGATAAGGCATCAGGCTTGGTGTTCTTGCTACCCGGACGGTAAGAAATCACAAACTCGAAACGAGCGAAAAACAACGCCCAACGAGCTTGACGGGCATTAAGTCGTTTGGCAGAACGGATGTACTCAAGGTTCTTATGGTCTGTCCAAACGACAAAAGGAACGGTCGCCCCCTCCAACCACTGTCGCCATTCGCCTAGGGCTAAGCGGATGGCGAGCAGTTCACGGTTACCCACATCATAGTTGCGCTCAGATGGCGACAGGCGATGAGAAAAATAAGCGCAAGGATGAACCTTATCGTCAGACTGGAAGCGCTGGGATAGAATGGCTCCCACGCCTACCTCTGAAGCGTCAACCTCGACAATGAATTGTCTAGTGACGTCAGGAGTAACGAGGATAGGAGCGGACGTAAAACGTTCTTTTAGAAGATCAAAAGCTCCTGGGCGGAACCGGACCACTTAAAACACGTCTTGACAGAAGTAAGAGCTGTGAGAGGGGCAGCAACTTGACCGAAATTACGAATGAAACGCCGATAGAAATTAGCGAAACCTAAAAAGCGCTGCAACTCGACACGTGACCTTGAACGGGCCAATCACTGACAGCTTGGACCTTAGCGGAATCCATCTGAATGCCTTCAGCGGAAATAACGGAACCGAGAAAAGTAACGGAGGAGACATGAAAAGAGCACTTCTCAGCCTTTACGTAGAGACAATTCTCTAAAAGGCGCTGTAGAACACGTCGAACGTGCTGAACATGAATCTCGAGTGACGGAGAAAAAATCAGGATATCGTCAAGATAGACAAAAACAAAAATGTTCAGCATGTCTCTCAGAACATCATTAACTAATGCCTGAAAACAGCTGGCGCATTGGCGAGACCGAACGGCAGAACCCGGTACTCAAAATGCCCTAACGGAGTGTTAAACGCCGTTTTCCACTCGTCCCCTCTCTGATGCGCACGAGATGGTAAGCGTTACGAAGGTCCAACTTAGTAAAGCACCTGGCTCCCTGCAGAATCTCGAAGGCTGATGACATAAGGGGAAGCGGATAACGATTCTTAACCGTTATGTCATTCAGCCCTCGATAATCCACGCAGGGGCGCAGAGTACCGTCCTTCTTCTTAACAAAAAGAACCCCGCCCGGCCGGAGAAGAAGAAGGCACTATGGTACCGGCGTCAAGAGACACAGACAAATAATCCTCGAGAGCCTTACGTTCGGGAGCCGACAGAGAGTATAGTCTACCTCGAGGAGGAGTGGTCCCCGGAAGGAGATCAATACTACAATCATACGACCGGTGAGGAGGAAGGGAGTTGGCTCGGGACCGACTGAAGACCGTGCGCAGATCATGATATTCCTCCGGCACTCCTGTCAAATCGCCAGGTTCCTCCTGAGAAGTAGGGACAGAAGAAACGGGAGGGATGGCAGACATTAAACACTTCACATGACAAGAAACGTTCCAGGATAGGATAGAATTACTAGACCAATTAATAGAAGGATTATGACCTACTAGCCAGGGATGACCCAAAACAACAGGTGTAAACGGTGAACGGAAAATCAAAAAAGAAATAGTCTCACTGTGGTTACCAGATACTGTGAGGGTTAAAGGTAGTGTCTCAAATTTGATACTGGGAAGATGACTACCATCTAAGGCAAACATGGGCGTAGGCTTGTCTAACGGTCTGAAAGGAATGTTATGTTTCCGAACCCATGCTTCGTCCATGAAACAACCCTCAGCCCCAGAGTCAATCAAGGCACTGCATGTAGCACCCGAACCGGTCCAGCGTAGATGGACCGACATAGTAGTACAAGATCTAGATGAAGCGACCTGAGTAGTAGCGCTCACCAGTAGCCCTCCGCTTACTGATGGGCTCTGGCCTCTTACTGGACATGAATTAACAAAATGTCCAGCAACTCCGCAATAGAGGCACAGGCGGTTGGTGATCCTCCGTTCCCTCTCCTTAGTCGAGATGCGAATCCCTCCCAGCTGCATGGGCTCAGTCTCAAAGCCAGAGGAGGGAGATGGTTGTGATGCGGAGCAGGGAAACACCGTTGATGCGAGCTCTCTTCCACGAGCCCGGTGACGAAGATCTACCCGTCGTTCTATGCGGATGGCGAGAGCAATCAAAGAGTCCACATCTGAAGGAACCTCCCCCGGGAGAGAATCTCATCCTTAACCACTGCGTGGAGTCCCTCCAGAAAACGAGCGAGCAGCGCCGGCTCGTTCCACTCACTAGAGGCAGCAAGAGTGCGAAACTCAATAGAATAATCCGTTATGGACCGTTCACCTTGGCATAATGAAGCCAGGGCCCTAGAAGCCTCCCTACCAAAAACTGAACGGTCAAAAACCCGAATCATCTCCTCTTTAAAGTTCTGGAACTTGTTAGAGCAATCAGCCCTTGCCTCCCAGATAGCTGTGCCCCATTCTCGAGCCCGGCCAGTAAGGAGTGAAATGACGTAAGCAACCCGAGCTCTCTCTCTAGAGTATGTGTTGGGTTGGAGAGAGAACACAATCTCACACTGCGTGAGAAAGGAGCGGCACTCAGTGGGCTGCCCGGAGTAGCAAGGTGGGTTATTAACCCTAGGTTCTGGAGACTCGGCAGGCCAGGAAGTAACAGGTGGCACGAGACGTAGACTCTGGAACTGTCCAGAGAGGTCGGAAACCTGAGCGGCCAGGTTCTCCACGGCATGGCGAGCAGCAGACAATTCCTGCTCGTGTCTGCCGAGCATGGCTCCTTGGATCTTGACGGCAGTGTAACGAGCGTCTGAAGTCGCTGGGTCCATTCCTTGGTCGGTTCCTTCTGTCATGCAGGTGAAAGAGGACCCAAAAGCGACTTAACAGAAACAGAGTTTATTTAAGTCCAAACAGGGAATAACAGAAATCCTCTAGACTTGTAGAGGGGAAATAACTGGAGAAGCGGCCACAGACTGCAGGTCGCTTCGGGTAGGCGCAGGCCGTAGTCGACAGAGACACCTGCTCACACGCAGCATCTGATGAAGGCAAAAAAACACGACAGGACAGGGCGATACACAATCACAGCAAAAACACGACAGGACAGGGCGAAACGCAATCACAGCATGGTGAATACAATACAAGGAACCGACGGGACAGGAACGGAACACAAAGGAATAAATAGGGACTCTAATCAGGGGAAAGGATCGGGAACAGGTGTGGGAAGACTAAATGATGATTAGGGGAATAGGAACAGCTGGGAGCAGGAACGGAACGATAGAGAGAGGAGAGAGAGGGAGGGGGAGAGAGAGGGATAGAAAAAGGGAACGAACCTAATAAGACCAGCAGGGGGAAACGAACAGAAGGAAAAGCAAAATGACAAGATGATATAAGACAAAACATGACATTGACGGAGAGGACCGTCTAGTAGCGCTTATCAGTCGCCCTCCGCTTACTGATGAGCTCTGGCCTTTAACTGGACATGAAATGACAAAATGACCAGCGGAACCGCAATAGAGACAGAGGCGGTTGGTGATTCTCCGTTCCCTCTCCTTAGTCGAGATGCGAATACCCCCCAGCTGCATGGGCTCAACACCTGAGTCAGTGGGGAAAGACGGTAGTGTCGGAGAGAGGGAGACACAGTTAACGCGA
>NW_025747799.1:0-46098 GCF_021184085.1 Oncorhynchus gorbuscha | reverse complement strand
ACACACTGGAGCAGTGATTGGCCCCAATGGTAACACACTGGAGCAGTGATTGGCCCAATGGTAACACACTAGAGCAGTGATTGGCCCACGTGGTAACACACTGGAGCAGTGATTGGCCCGATAGTAACACACTGGAGCAGTGATTGGCCCGATAGTAACACACTGGAGCAGTGATTGGCCCGATAGTAACACACTGGAGCTGTGATTGGCCCGATGGTGACACACTAGAGCAGTGATTGGCCGATGGTAACACACTGGAGCAGTGATTGGCTGATTGGCCCGATAGTAACACACTAGAGCAGTGATTGGCCCGATGGTAACACACTGGCTTATTCTATCAGTTAAAGTTGCTTATGATTCACCAATCCTATGATTGATGTAATTTCAAATACTCCCCACTGTGTTCCAACAGCATCATTGACTCCACCCCCTTTAACCCTTGCCTTTCCTGTACCTCACCTTGCAACCCCTATCCTTCTCCCTGCTTGTATCAGCACTCCTAAACCAGTGTCCCCCATGGAAACCCAATTTCTCCTTGCTTCCCCTCTCCTTCCTGCTATATGATTGTGACTAACATGTCGGTCCTCTCACACGACCAATAAACTATTATGTAATATGAGGTTTGGAATTCAATTAGATTTCAATGTTTGAAAAAAGATGGTTCACAGGGCAAAGTGTTGTCCCCTGACAGGGCAGAGTGTTGTCCTCCCTGACAGGGCAGAGTGTTGTCCTCCCTGACAGGGCAGAGTGTTGTCCTCCCCTGACAGGGCAGAGTGTTGTCCTCCCCTGACAGGGCAGAGTGTTGTCCCTCTGACAGGGCAGACTGTTGTCCCCTGACAGGGCAGAGTGTTGTCCTCCCCTGACAGGTCAGAGTGTTGTCCTCCCCTGACAGGTCAGAGTGTTGTCCTCCCCTGACAGGGCAGAGTGTTGTCCTCCCCTGACAGGGCAG
Organism: Oncorhynchus gorbuscha; assembly: GCF_021184085.1. Taxonomy (NCBI): domain Eukaryota; kingdom Metazoa; phylum Chordata; class Actinopteri; order Salmoniformes; family Salmonidae; genus Oncorhynchus; species Oncorhynchus gorbuscha. The sequence continues at coordinate 45,149 of NW_025747799.1, read as the reverse complement.
AGTGTTGTCCTCCCCTGACAGGGCAGAGTGTTGTCCTCCCCTGACAGGGCAGAGTGTTGTCCTCCCCTGACAGGGCAGAGTGTTGTCCTCCCCTGACAGGGCAGAGGTTGTCCTCCCCTGACAGGGCAGAGTGTTGCCCCCCCCTGACAGGGCAGAGTGTTGCCCCCCTGACAGGGCAGAGTGTTGTCCCCTGACAGGGCAGAGTGTTGTCCTCCTGACAGGGTAGAGTGTTGTCCTCCCCTGACAGGGCAGAGTGTTGTCCCCTGACAGGGCAGAGTGTTGTTCCCTGACAGGGCAGAGTGCTGTTCCCCTGACAGAGCAGAGTGTTATCCTCCCTGACAGGGCAGAGTGTTGTCCTCCCCTGACAGGGCAGAGTGTTGTCCTCCCCTGATAGGGCAGAGTGTTGTCCCCTGACAGGGCAGAGTGTTGTCCTCCCCTGACAGGGCAGAGTGTTGTCCCCTGACAGGGCAGAGTGTTGTCCCTGACAGGGCAGAGTGTTGCCCTCCTGACAGGGCAGAGTGTTGTCCCCTGACAGGGCAGAGTGTTGTCCTCCCCTGACAGGGCAGAGTGTTGTCCTCCCCTGACAGGGCAGAGTGTTGTCCTCCCTGACAGGGCAGAGTGTTATCCTCCCCTGACAGGGCAGAGTGTTATCCCCCCCTGACAGGGCAGAGTGTTGCCCCCTGACAGGGCAGAGTGTTGTCCCCTGACAGGGCAGAGTGTTGTCCTCCCCCTGACAGGGCAGAGTGTTGTCCTCCCCCTGACAGGGCAGAGTGTTGTCCCCCTGACAGGGCAGAGTGTTGTTCCCCTGACAGGGCAGAGTGTTGTTCCCCTGACAGAGCAGAGTGTTATCCTCCCCCTGACAGGGCAGAGTGTTGTCCTCCCCCTGACAGGGCAGAGTGTTGTCCTCCCCCTGATAGGGCAGAGTGTTGTCCCCCTGACAGGGCAGAGTGTTGTCCTCCCCCTGACAGGGCAGAGTGTTGTCCCCCTGACAGGGCAGAGTGTTGTCCCCCTGACAGGGCAGAGTGTTGCCCTCCTGACAGGGCAGAGTGTTGTCCCCCTGACAGGGCAGAGTGTTGTCCTCCCCCTGACAGGGCAGAGTGTTGTCCTCCCCCTGACAGGGCAGAGTGTTGTCCTCCCCCTGACAGGGCAGAGTGTTATCCTCCCCCTGACAGGGCAGAGTGTTATCCCCCCCCTGACAGGGCAGAGTGTTGCCCCCCCCCCTGACAGGGCAGAGTGTTGTCCCCCTGACAGGGCAGAGTGTTGTCCCCTGACAGGGCAGAGTGTTGTCCTCCCCTGACAGGGCAGAGTGTTGTCCTCCCTGACAGGGCAGAGTGTTGTCCCCTGACAGGGCAGAGTGTTGTTCCCCTGACAGGGCAGAGTGTTGTTCCCCTGACAGAGCAGAGTGTTATCCTCCCCTGACAGGGCAGAGTGTTGTCCTCCCTGACAGGGCAGAGTGTTGTCCTCCCCTGACAGGGCAGAGTGTTGTCCCCTGACAGGGCAGAGTGTTGTCCTCCCTGACAGGGCAGAGTGTTGTCCCCTGACAGGGCAGAGTGTTGTCCCCTGACAGGGCAGAGTGTTGCCCTCCTGACAGGGCAGAGTGTTGTCCCCTGACAGGGCAGAGTGTTGTCCCCTGACAGGGCAGAGTGTTGTCACATGGTTAGAATAAGGTTGATTTGGGCTAATGATGGGCTAATGATGTAAGTCGCTCTGGATAAGAGCGTCTGCTAAATGACTTAAATGTAAATGTAAATGTAATGATGGGCCAATGATGGGCTAATGATGGCCTAATGATGGGCTAATGATGGGCTAATGATTGGGCTAATGATGGGCTAATGATGGGCTAATGATGGGCTAATGATGGGCTAATGATGGGCTAACCACTGCCTGTTCACCCCGCTATCATCCAGAAGGCGAGGTCAGTACAGGTGCATCAAAGCTGGGACCGAGAGACTGAAAACAGCTTCTATCTCAAGGCCATCAGACTGTTAAACAGCCACCACTAACATTGAGTGGCTGCTGCCAACACACTGTCATTGACACTGACCCAACTCCAGCCATTTTAATAATGGGAATTGATGGGAAATGATGTAAATATATCACTAGCCACTTTAAACAATGCTACCTTATATAATGTTACTTACCCTACATTATTCATCTCATATGCATATGTATATACTGTACTCTACATCATCGACTGCATCCTTATGTAACACATGTATCACTAACCACTTTAACTATGCCACTTTGTTTACTTTGTCTACACACTCATCTCATATGTATATACTGTACTCGATACCATCTACTGTATGCTGCTCTGTACCATCACTCATTCATATATCCTTATGTACATGTTCCTTATCCCCTTACACTGTGTATAAGACAGTAGTTTTGGAATTGTTAGTTAGATTACTTGTTGGTTATCACTGCATTGTCGGAACTAGAAGCACAAGCATTTCGCTACACTCGCATTTAACATCTGCTAACCATGTGTATGTGACAAATAAAATTTGATTTGATTTGATTTAATGATTGGGCTAATGATTGGGCTAATGATGGGCTAATGATTGGGCTAATGATGGGCTAATGATTGGGCTAATGATGGGCTAATGATTGGGCTAATGATGGGCTAATGATGGGCTAATGATTGGGCTAATGATGGCTAATAATGGGCTAATGATTGGGCTAATGATTGGGTTAATGATTGGGCTAATGATGGGCTAATGATGGGCTAATGATTGGGCTAATGATGGGCTAATGATTGGGCTAACGATTGGGCTAACGATGGGCTAATGATTGGGCTAATGATGGGCTAATGATGGGCTAATGATTGGGCTAATGATGGGCTAATGATGGGCTAATGATGGGCTAATGATTGGGCTAATGATTGGGCTAATGATTGGGCTAATGATTGCCTACAGGACTTCCTCTCTGCAAATCAGATTATATTCTGAGTGAAACTTCTGTTGTTGCATGACGTAGTATACACAAGTATTTTAGTTTATTTGTTCATACCAGACGTTAGGTTTCATTTAAAGTGGGACAAAACTCACTAAACAAATCACTGGTTAACAAATGCATTTCCTTATCTGAAATAAATCATTTATATTTTAACTTGAAAGATAAATAAAAAAAACGTTTTTTGTTGTTGCTGGAATATAGAAAAGTGCACCTCATTGTCATCATTCAGCCAGCGTGTGGCACCAACAGGTGATAATGCAGGTAAAAGCACCCCATTTAGTGTTTAATTAACTGTCAGCATCTAATAAAACAGCCCCCCCCATTCACCCATCAACAATGACTGAACAGTTTCACCCTATTCATGTTGTACATGCACTGCTAATGAGTAGACCTGTCATTACAACCAATTAGGACATGTGTTTACTTATTAAATGCCTGTTTGACAGTAAGTAATTGTTAGTAACATCTGAGTGCATTACCCATCTACTTCCATTGTGCTTTCTAATTGGACTTCATGGCCGAAAACACGCCCATCCTATTCAGCCTGGAGGGGGGTCACACAGTCTGGGTTGACTTGTCGGTCAGTGCAAAAATAGATCCTGGGACGTTTCTACCCTCAACCCTATACTTAAACCCAACCTTAAACCCTATACTTAAGCCCAACCCTAACCGTTTTAAATGTCAATAGGGGATGTCCCAAGGATCCCGCCTAGCAGGCCGACCCTACCTACTACCCTGCTCCTGTCCCCTCCTCCGTTCCTCTGCTCTTCTCTTTCCCCCGTAGGCCTACCCTACCTATTCTTGTCCTCCTGTCCCCTCCCTTCCACTGCTCTCCAGTTTCATCTCAAATCCCATTTGCCATTGTAGCCTATATGCCCAATCGCCCAGGACTGCGCGCATTTAACCGTTTTATGTAATCGTTAGTAGAATGCGGTGCAAGTCTGACGCATTGATCATTGTGCCATTTATCATTGCTGCGATCATTCCAGGACAGACCTGCCTCAAGATGTATGCTACATTTTACATTTAAATTCGAGTCATTTAGCAGATGCTCTTATCCAGAGTGATTTACATTAGTGAGTGCATACAATTTCGCACTTTTTAAACAAATATTTTTTCTTTATTCTCAAAGCATTCAAAAAACTAGGCCTATGTTTTACTGAAACGCCACGTTTTGGTAACCGGAATAAAGCAACAATATCTTCAACTGTTTCTCTTGACGTGTGTTTGCCGTGAGTCATTCAAATGGACAATAAACATTCACAAGCGAAGGCAGAGACGGAACAGGAGACCCGTCCGCCCGCTAAAGACTCACCTTTCTCTATCAAGAACCTGCTCAACTTCGACAGTAAACCTTCCAAACCGAAGACGCTGCTTGCCACCACCAAAGGACTACTGGAAGGAGGTTTCTCTCTCTCCCGGATCGGTGATTTAACTTTTCCTAGTTTTGACATCCCAGCCCAGAGATTTGGATTATCGGCGCACTATTTGGAACGAGCGTCGGCGTGGTGGTATCCCTACGCGCTTGGCACATCGGGACACCATCTATACAGGACCGGAGGTAGATTACTACCATACATTCAATCGGTTCTGATTATACATTTAGCTCATTAGAATACCTCAAATAATGTTTGGGTTATAACGAATTAAATAAGACTACAACATATTTTTAAATCAATTATGCTGCTATAATACTTGCTATTCGCAATACACCTCAGTTGGAATAATAGTCAGACTAATGATTAGTAAATGTTTTATATATATATATATTTCACCTTTACTTAACCAGGTAGGCTGGTTGAGAACAAGTTCTCATTTGCAACTGCGACCTGGCCAAGATAAAGCATAGCAGTTCGACACATACAACAACACAGAGTTACATATGGATGTAAAGTTGAACTATGTCTTAAGTAACCTTCATATTGTCATGAATCTTCAGTCCAATATTGCAAAATGTCCCACAACAATTAGGCCTACTGCCTCAATTTGACTCCCCAGGCGATTCGGGTCCTTTTAAGAAAATGTACTTGGATGAGTATAATCAAATTGTTAACTATAGTGGTTTAAAAAAATAATTTATGTTTATTTTATGGTTGCATTAATGTTTTCCTGATTGATAAACATTGTCGTTTATTTCGTTTAGGGTTTGAGAAGGACGTCGTGAGAGACACACCATCAACAGGCGGGGACCGAGACACACCGGAGCTAGGCGAAAATCACCCGACCAAGACGACCCAGAGGACGACAAAAACAAAAGTACTGATGATGTCGTTCTGGAGGAGAGTGATGGGGATGAACCAAAGAAGGAAGTAGAGTTGGTGGATGACTGGAGGAAAATTAAAGACGAGAACTCGGATAAAAAAACGTGTCGGAAAAAGAAAACGCGGACAGTCTTTTCAAGGAGTCAGGTGTTTCGGTTGGAGTCAACGTTCGATATGAAACGGTACCTCAGTAGCTCGGAACGGGCAGGCCTGGCGGCATCCCTACACCTCACGGAGACCCAGGTGAAAATCTGGTTCCAGAACAGAAGGAACAAGTGGAAACGACAGTTGGCCGCGGAACTCGAAGCGGCCAATCTGAGCCACGCCGCGGCCCAGAGGATAGTCCGCGTTCCCATATTGTACCACGACAACACCGGCTCAGAAACGGGCAGCGCTGGGAACGTGTCAGTCAGTCAGTCTCTACTAACATTCCCTCATCAAATGTACTATTCACATCCACTAGTCACATCCGTGCCGCTGCTGAGACCAGTTTGAGAGACTCATTTATTGTGTTGATATTTATGTATTGTAATTTATGTATTACAAACATTATTAGGCCTATTTTTTATTTATTTTTAATCTATGATAATAGTTGGTGTTGGTTAAAAGGCTTTGTATATTGTACAGGTCTATTATGACAAATGTTGTATTTATTATTATTATTATTATTATTTGTATTCCCGTGTCCAAAACTGAAATATTTCCTCCTTATTCAAATAATTTCATATTAAATCGTTGTGCGTCCAAAGTAATCTGAACATTTGGTATTGATATCGCTTTAATTTAACTGATGGGTTTTTACATGTTTTTAAACAGGGTGGAAACGTATAGATCCGTGTCTCCATGTAGTCTACGACATTTTACAATCAATTACATCGATGTTTTGTATGAGATTAGAACAAATCCTAAGTAAAGTTAACATTTCATCATGTATAGCCGTTTATGTGTAATAGTTATATAGTTCCACTGTTCGCTTCACGTACCCGGTATAATGGCTCACAGCTGAAAAATAACTGCTACTTTGACCTATATCGTTTTATAGCGCAAGACAGTGAGGACAAATCATATGTTCTGAAGTATGGGAAATCATAGGCTATCCGTCTCACAATGTTATCGCAGACTTTTACTTGCTGTCAACGCGAAATGTAATTTAACAACAACAACAACAATCCGTGATAAGGGTTTCACATAAATGGCCAAAACATGGAGATTTTTATTTTTGTTATTTGTTACATTGCTGAATAAATCGTGAAATACGTTCCCGACTACACCGAGTGTATTTAGAAACATACATACATGTTTTTCATCTATACCTTTAATAAAACGTGGGACGTATACGTTGAATGTGTGTTTCGTATCAAACACAGTATGTCCAGTCACTACATTTAGATTACATTTTAGAGTTAAACATAGCGCTCCTTTGGGGAAACATTTTATGTGTCATTCATTTTAAGGGATTTGGAATTCATCAATACAATTCTGAAGGCTTTAACTTATAGACAACAAAAGCATAGCACGCATTTAATTATTAATATAATATAATAGATGTTTAGCTAATTATAAGTCTCTATTGTCAGTGGATGACTCATCCCAGAGATATCCTTACTGGGCACATACGTCTATTCCTCGTTGGTTCAACTTAATGTCGTTGAAATGGCGTGGAAACAACGTTGATTCAGCCAGTGTGCTCAGTGGGATAAGACTCTGGACAAAACAATAAATGATGTCAACATTACTGATATCAAAACACATATTTCAATAATTTCTTGAATTTGGCCCATAGGCTATATATAGATAGGACTAAAGATTAAGAGATGTCTTCACAAAATAAATTCCATTTAATTTATTCTGGTATTTTCAAGAACACAATGGTGAAATCGCCAAAGGCCAATTTTCAGACAGAAACTAGGCGCACATTGGCCTTTCCGAATCCGTCTGAAAGGATTAAGGCTTGGTTTCACATCTCTGTACGGAATAAGTACAACGAAATCAGCTCACTAATTTGTAACAAACAATAATTAATCTCCAATTAGTGGCTATAATACAGCACGGAATAGTGGAAATTCAAAATAGAGCTATATGTCTACAACATTTGATCTTGAAGGGCATTTTCATGTGTAATATTCAAATATTGACTGTGGACCGTCAGGTGTGCATAGCATTCATTTGTTGCAGACTGAGTTGGGTTGCGGAGCGCTTTGGTGCGTGTGTCTCAGCTCCAGCACCGTTTAAATGACCGGGTCTCTTCCCAGCTTGTGATTGGTCCATGAGAATCCTACCTACGCGCAAACAAAGTAACTGAACGTTGTATGGGAGTGATGGTACTCGGGGAATTCAGACATAACTTTGCAGAAGGAGAACAAACCCGCTTCTGAAAGAATATCCAACGGGTTCCACATTTATTGCCTGAAGTTAAAGGTTCTAAATGTTTATCAGAATGAAGAAATCTGAAGACAGTTGCAGTAAAGTATCATTTACCTCAGTTTCCAATTTTACTATTCAGTCAATTCTTGAACTGTGTCCGAGGACGCGCACAAGGACAGTTGTAATTCTGGTTCCGACGCGGGGCTGCTGCAGAGACAACGCATGCGCTCCGTGTCTTCAGAAGGATTCAGCGGTGGGGAGGATTCTACAGACTTCTACCTTTTACCCGGAGGAAAGAAACCACGCGATGACCTCAACGATCTCACACTTTCTTGTCTAAGTAAGTTAAAATGCTTTATAAATTGTGTTTTATTTTTTGGGTAGCCTACTTGATTGTTATTCTGATAACAATGACACATTATATTGAACCTATAACTATTATTATTATTGCATGATGTAAGATATGATGATAAAGAATGACAGACTACAGCAATCGTTTTATTTCTTTGTTTATTAGAAGTCTAATTCGAGATTTTTCGGCTACTGATAAAAATATTATTTTAATTAAACTGCTTGATGGAAGAAGAAAAAAGTTGCTTGATTGATTTTAAATGATGCTGTTTTTTAACACAATAACAAGATAGCCACGTTTGTTTAGAATAAACATTTGGATTGATTACCGTGCTTGCACTATTTTAGGTGACAAAAACAGACTAATTCTGGGGCAAGAGATGGTGAAGAGACATCAACTTTTTCATGATTATAAAGAAGGTGACCAGAGATACTACAACCAAACATCACCTGCTATTTCAGAAGAAAAGGGTCATATTGACGACGACGAAACATCCAACTCATCAAGGAAGAAGTCTCGGACCGTATTCTCGCGGAGTCAAGTTTACCAACTAGAATCGACGTTTGACCTGAAACGTTACCTTAGCAGTACAGAACGAGCTAGTCTCGCCTCCAGTCTCCAGTTGACAGAGATACAGGTGAAAACTTGGTTCCAGAATCGGAGGAACAAGTGGAAACGTCTGCTTTCTGCGGAGATAGAAGCGGTGAACATGGCTCACGCATCATCCGCACAAACTCTGGTCGGGATGCCGTTCTTCTTCAAAGAGAATTTCCGGCTACGGATTCCTGTCCCTGGATCAATGACTTTCCCTACACCTCTATGTTATCCCGGGAGCAACATGCAAGCTTTACCTTTGTACAATTTTTATAATAAAATTGAATAGAATGATTGCCGGGTGGTTGTTGTCCTTGATAATCTTTATGGCCTTCCTGTGACATCGGGTGGTGTAGGTGTCCTGGAGGGCAGGTAGTTGCCGTACCAGGCGGTGATACAGCCCGCTGGGATGCTCTTGATTGTGCATCTGTAGAAATTTGTGAGTGCTTTTGGTGACAAGCCAAATTTCTTCAGCCTCCTGACGTTGAAGAGGCGCTGCTGCGCTTTCTTTGCGATGCTGTCTGTGTGGGTGGACCAATTCAGTTTGTCTGTGATGTGTACACCGAGGAACTTAAAACAGTTATTCAATTCCCAGTTTCTCTCCCTTTGATTTCTACTTCTCAGGTAAGGTTGTGATGTCTGTAAAACAGAACGGGCTATTTTAAGTCACCCATATTGAAACTATGTAGAACCATTAGACCCCCTATAACCCACACACTCCTGTATCAATGTGATTGATGGATTGTGTTGAGCAGTGAGCAGGCTCAGGTGTATAACTGTGGCTCCTTCCACCTTCAAAGAACATACAAGGGGGCCAACCATGGAGAATAGGAAGACACTTCATTATTTCTATAACTACGATGTATTGTTTGTCCTCGTGTGTCTGTACATGTTCTTCAGCATAAAGTCCTCTGCAGCCACTTAGTGTGGTGTGGACACCAGGTGAGGTCACATACATAGATTCCTGTTCAACACCTGTCCCTTTAACTACCTTATTTTCTCAATAACAGTCTCTCTCCTTCACTTCATCCTTCTTTTCCTTAAATCATCTCGGTTATATCAGCTGTGTCGGTCGAACCCCTAGCGCATCTGAACATGGCTGACAGAGAGGGCACAGCATGATCAGAGGTGAGAGGTCACTTGGTCAGGCCAACAGGGAAGTAATTATGAAAGAGATGCTTTTACATTGAAATACAGATAGAGATGCAGTAGTCCCAGAGTTAATGATCCCAGGTCAGTTTATATTATACAGGAAGTATTATTAAAGAGATGCTTTTACATTGAAATACAGATAGAGATGTAGTAGTCCCAGAGTTAATGATCCCAGGTCAGTTTTACATTTCACCTTCTTATTATGATGACTTGAGTGCGAAAATAAAACATATAAAAAACACAAGGCTGAAACATGCTAATTCCATCTGTCTCTCGTCTGCAGGTATGCTTTGATGTGAGAGAGGATGCCAACCCCCAGTCCCGTCATCGTCACCTCACCCGCTCTTAAGATAACCTCCGGGCTGACGAGAGACACTTATGTCATTGTGATGAACTGAGAGAATATTAGGGTGGCACCGTGATTCATTAATCATATGCTGTCTTCCCTGCCCCTATGTTCTTACCTTACATTTACATTTACATTTAAGTCATTTAGCAAATTGGTGCATTCACATTACCTCTTTCCCTTTCTGTCTTTAACACCTCTCTCTCCACCTCCACTTTCCCTTTCTGTCTTTAACACCTCTCTCTCCTCCTCCTCTTTCCCTTTCTGTCTTTAACACCTCTCTCTCCTCCTCCTCTTTCCCTTTCTGTCTTTAACACCTCTCTCTCCACCTCCTCTTTCCCTTTCTGTCTTTAACACCTCTCTCTCCACCTCCACTTTCCCTTTCTGTCTTTAACACCTCTCTCTCCACCTCCACTTTCCCTTTCTGTCTTTAACACCTCTCTCTCCACCTCCTCTTTCCCTTTCTGTCTTTAACACCTCTCTCTCCTCCTCCTCTTTCCCTTTCTGTCTTTAACACCTCTCTCTCCACCTCCTCTTTCTTCCTCTGTTTTTATAACGCACAACAGATGTGCATTGAAGTACAGATTTAACTTATATTTGTAATATAATATTCCAATTATAATATTTATAATGCATGTATTTATAACACTTGGATAATGAACTTCTTTCAATAAAGCGTTTCACATTCTCTACTGGTTGAAATTAAGTCTCGTTTGATGAAATAGTGCACCTGTCCTGTGTTTATCAGATCAATGCAGATGAAGGGAATTAGATAAGGAGATAAACTGGTTTTAGAGTATTTACGTGACGCATAAGAAGTGTAGTGCACTGTTTTAAAAATATATATTTCTGTATATATGAATTACAAATCAGCCTTTAACTAATGTGTTTATTTATTTATTTATAAATATTGGACCTTTATTTAACTAGGCAAGTCAGTTAAGAACAAATTCTTATTTTCAATGATGGCCTAGGAACAGTGGGTTTAACTGCCTGTTCAGGGGCAGAACGACAGATTTGTACCTTGTCAGCTCAGGGGTTTGAACTTGCAACCTTCCGGTTACTAGTCCAACACTCTACTGGTAAACACCGTTGAAGGGTATAACTGTAATACATACATGAAGACACTGGAGTTTGATACTCCTCGTATTGGATATGACTGAAAAATTATTTCAAAGACATTCATACCTGAACTGCACCTTTATTTACCAAGGTAGAGTACATGATCAGTGAATATATTAAAATTACAGGCCACAATGTGGGGATCTCATGCATGGTAATAACGACATGTACATACGACTTGCATCCTTGGCACAAAGTCATTATATTCTACTCAATCCATAGGCTTCATTAATGTCATTCAGACTGTTTTGAAGGTGATACAACTGGCTATGATAGCTGAGGTTCATAGCTAGGTTATGAACTATGTATACCAAACGTTTTAAGGTCCATATGTGGCCGATGTGAAATGGCTAGCTAGTTAGCGGTGGTGCGCGCTAATAGTGTTTCAGTTGGTGACGTCACTCGCTCTGAGACCTAGAAATAGTTGTTCCCCCTTTGCTCTGCAAGGGCTGTGGATTTTGTGGCATGGGTAACGATGCTTTGTGAGTGACTGTGGTTGATGTGTGCAGAGGGTCCCTGGTTCGAGCCCAGGTTGAGGAGACGGACGGAAGCTATACTGTTACACGTACACAGATCGGCTACACAACCAGGTATTGTTATCCTCCACTGCACAATAAGCAAGAAAATAGTTTAGCTAGCTACGTTATTTAATCTCTCTGCATTGCATGGCAAGAAATAAGCAAGACAAGCTTACAAAATTGTACATTCAATTTGCACTAAATTCTAGATTCTTTACATCCACGGTTTCACAAGATGACAGCCTGGTTTGCTGGTTGTTTCAGGTGTCCCTAAAACACGAAACAACCAGAATTATAATTTCATACTCTTGTCACAACACCCATAAAGCTAGCTAGCTGATGTTTGCTAGTCAGCTAGCTTGCTAAATCACGATTTTTGTAAATTAACTTTATGATTAAAAAAATGTATGCGTAATCGTTTGTCTCTACTAACATATTCCTCTCAACTGGACAATTTTTGCATGATTCGTTATGACATTATAATCACATTTACTTCCATCCTAGTATTTTTGTCAGCCATCTTTGCTGAGGAAAGTCTCCAGCCTTGGGTCGCATAGCTTCAAATTTGTCATGGGAGCCACTCGATATGATTGGTCATTGCCCAGCGGTCGCGCTGGTGATTTGCATACATTTGGGTAAAGTTGATATGTTTCACCGCCTCCCACGCCGTGTTCGCACCGCCCGAAGGTCCCCGCCCCCTTCCATTGAAAATGAATGGGATGCGGTGTTTCACCGCGCCGCGGCTTGTGCTCGTGTACACGGGGCATGAAGGACCATGGCAAATGCCCCATTCTGCTGCTTGACAGACAGAGGCCACAAAACATGGGAAATTAACCAAAACCACTCACACTTGTCATATTTGTTCAGTTTCATTTTATATCTCTCAAATATCAAATTAATGGCGGCCAATATTGAGATATATCGTGAGGCATATCTGAAATTACATGATTATTAATGTTTACTGGTCGTGAAAAGCAAGCAGTTACATGCTGTATAACTTTAAAGATTAGAACAACATTTGCGCAATGGAATAATTGGACATTTTGTAGGTCTGACTATGTTCTTCAAGAGGTGATGATATTACAACCAAATAGTTAACATTTATTTAACAATACTTCTAAAAACGACAACGGAGCTGTCAAACTAGTTTTTAGATACGGTCATTTGAAGTATGTCCCATATCACATGACCCATGTACTGGACAACAACAGGGTTTTTAGATACTGTCATTTGAAGTGTCCCATATCACATGACCCATGTACTCGACAACAACAGGGTTTTTAGATACTGTCATTTGAAGTGTCCCATATCACATGACCCATGTACTCGACAACGGAAGAGAACTTTCAAAGAATCACGAGCCAGGCGGGAAAGTCGGTTATTCGTTCTGACCAATCAATTCACTCGTGTAGCAACGCCGCTGCGGAGTGTCTTCAGCGGAGAGGGACGAGGAAGCGAACATATTAGTCTATAAGATAAACGAGTTGTTTTTTTTTCTTCCAATTTTATACCAAAGGAGATTACTTTAGCGTAAACCAAGAACGGTGAGTAAAAAAAATAAAAATAAATCTAATTCATTGACAAAACAAACTAGCTTATAACACATGATCAATCTATAGCTAGCTTGCAAACGGCTAGCCAACCGGAGAGAGTTGGTCTGACTCCACGCTAGTTAGCTCATATTAGCAGCTAACGTTAGCCAATGTTACCCGATAGAAAACAGCTGATTAGCTAACGTTAGCCAATGTTACCCGATAGAAAACAGCTGATTAGCTAAGAAAACAGCTGATTAGCTAACGTTAGCCAATGTTACCCGACGGAAAACAGCTGATTAGCTAACGTTAGCCAATGTTACCCGACAGAAAACAGCTGATTAGCTAAGAAAACAGCTGATTAGCTAACGTTAGCCAATGTTACCCGACAGAAAACAGCTGATTAGCTAAGAAAACAGCTGATTAGCTAACGTTAGCCAATGTTACCCGATAGAAAACAGCTGATTAGCTAATAAAACAGCTGATTAGCTAACGTTAGCTAATGTTACCCGATAGAAAACAGCTGATTAGCTAACGTTAGCCAATGTTACCCGATAGAAAACAGCTGATTAGCTAACGTTAGCTAATGTTACCCGACGGAAAACAGCTGATTAGCTAACGTTAGCCAATGTTACCCGACAGAAAACAGCTGATTAGCTAAGAAAACAGCTGATTAGCTAACGTTAGCCAATGTTACCCGACGGAAAACAGCTGATTAGCTAACGTTAGCCAATGTTACCCGACAGAAAACAGCTGATTAGCTAAGAAAACAGCTGATTAGCTAACGTTAGCCAATGTTACCCGACAGAAAACAGCTGATTAGCTAAGAAAACAGCTGATTAGCTAACGTTAGCCAATGTTACCCGATAGAAAACAGCTGATTAGCTAATAAAACAGCTGATTAGCTAACGTTAGCCAATGTTACCCGATAGAAAACAGCTGATTAGCTAACGTTAGCCAATGTTACCCGATAGAAAACAGCTGATTAGCTAACGTTAGCCAATGTTACCCGATATAAAACAGCTGATTAACTAACGTTAGCCAATGTTACCCGATAGAAAACAGCTGATTAGCTAAGAAAACAGCTGATTAGCTAACGTTAGCCAATGTGTAAGTAGTTGAGACCAAGTTGGCCAGCTTCTGCAGATCCACTGGCTAGCCAGTTATGTATACTAGCTAGTTAATTACATTAGCTAGCCTATCTACCCTCCCAAATAGTTTGCTAACTTGCTATATTTTCAGCACACCCAATTCATGTTCCTGAATGTCCAGGACAGTAACGTTCTCGTGAATCAAACTGTACAGGTCATGTTGCGTTACATGTTGGCAGGCTTGTTTATTTCGCCAACACAAGTATGACAGCTTAGCTAGCAAGATAAGCATTATATTACCTGATCGTGTTATGGTTTTCAATTGATACATCACGGCATTCTCCATCTACTTCAGGGGTCGAACTACTACTCTACAGGAAAGCTCCCTTACCATCCTACATAATCGCCAGTATGGCCTAATAGCTTTAGTATCTGTTCTCTCCCTGCAGATGACTGGCTCGAACGAGTACAAACTGAACCAGGGACCAGAGGACAGTATCTCCGCCGTGAAGTTCAGCCCCAGTACAGGCCAGTTCCTTCTCGTGTCCTCTTGGGACTGTACTGTCCGGCTCTACGATGTGGCAGGCAACTCCATGAGGATCAAGTATTCTCACCTGGCACCTGTGCTGGATTGTGCTTTCTATGTAAACACGTTTTTTCAATTTGTCATAATCGTTTTCATGGCAATCAGTTACTCCATTTTAAACGCAGAGTTGGCTACTTTGCCACACACACAGACACCTGTATAACGGATGTGAAATGGCTAGCTAGTTTAGCGGTGGTGTGCGCTACTAGTATTTCAATCGGTGACGTCACTCTTTTTGAGACCTTGGAAGTAGTGGTTCCCCCTTTGCTCTGCAAGGGCCGCGGCTTTTATGGAGCGATGGGTAACGATGCTTCGTGGGTGACTGTTGTTGATGTGTGCAGAGGGTCCCTGGTTAGAGCCCGGGTCGGGGGGCGAGAGGACGGTCTAAAGTTATACTGTTACTCACACACACACCAAGAAGAAGAAACATGACAATATTGTTAAAAGTAAATCTCTACAAACAATGTTACAATGTAGTCAAAATGGTGTGTGTCCCCCCCCCCCCCCGGTCAAGGAACACGTGCGAGTCAGATATCTCTTCTCTTGTAGGACCCGACACATGCCTGGAGTGGAGGCTTGGACACACAGTTGAAAACCCACGACTTGAATACAGATCAAGGTGTGTCTGTCAATATATCACCACTGAATTGTGTGCTTCCTGTTATTATTAAATGAACAGTGTTTCTTATTTTTACGGTCCATATTTCTCTCCCTTGTGTGTAGATACAATAGTTGGGACACACGACGCCCCCATTCGCTGTGTGGAATACTGTCCAGAGGTCAACGTCATGGTAACCGGTAGCTGGGATAGGTCAGTCAGGCTGTGGGACCCCAGGACCCCCTGCAACGCTGGCACCTTCACACAACCTGAAAAGGTGGAGCTATCAAAACTCTGTATGAAACAGTCCTGGGCTTTTATAGGTCTGCTCATAAAGACCAAAGCAGACGTTGACCTCATTTTCAATTCTGATTTTAAAGTTTAAAAAAAAAATGAATAGTCTGTTTTTTGTTGAGAATGGGACATACTTACAGGCATATGGACGTTGAGAGAGAGATCGATTGTGAGACACACATTTTAAGACTGTTCTCATGTCTTCTGTCTCTTTTAATAAAGGTGTACACCCTCTCTGTGGCTGGTGACCGGCTGATAGTGGGGACAGCAGGGAGGAGGGTGTTGGTCTGGGACCTGAGGAATATGGGCTACGTCCAGCAGAGGAGAGAGTCCAGTCTGAAATACCAGACACGAGCCATCAGGGCCTTCCCTAACAAACAGGTATACCTCTAGTCTAGCTCAGGAGCCATCAGGGCCTTCCCATCAGGGCCTTCCCTAACAAACAGGTAAACCTCTAGTCTAGCTCAGGAGCCATCAGGGCTCAGGTAAACCTCTAGTCTAGCTCAGGAGCCATCAGGGCTCAGGTAAACCTCTAGTCTAGCTCAGGAGCCATCAGGGCCTTCCCTAACAAACAGGTAAACCTCTAGACTAGCTCAGTAGCCATCAGGGCTCAGGTAAACCTCTAGTCTAGCTCAGTACCAGACACGAGCCATCAGGGCTCAGGTAAACCTCTAGACTAGCTCAGTACCAGACACGAGCCATCAGGGCTCAGGTAAACCTCTAGACTAGCTCAGTACCAGACACGAGCCATCAGGGCTCAGGTAAACCTCTAGACTAGCTCAGTACCAGACACGAGCCATCAGGGCTCAGGTAAACCTCTAGACTAGCTCAGTGCTTCTCTAACCTCTCATTGGGAGCTGGGAACAAGGTGATGCTTTTATCCACAGCAACGTACGGTGACATCATACATGTTTCAGTAGGCCTATGTGATCCCCTTGCGGGACTTGAACCCATGACCTTGGCATTGCTAAGCGCCGCACTCTAACCAGCTGAGCCCGACAGGACCACATGGTTGTCTTTGTCTGTCCGGTGAGACCAGGTGTCTATTGTCTTGTTTTTGAAGGGCTATGTCCTGAGCTCCATAGAAGGACGTGTTGCTGTGGAGTACCTGGACCCCAGCCAGGAAATGCAGAAGAAGAAGTACGCCTTCAAGTGCCACCGGCTGAAGGAGAACGGCATAGAACAGGTCTATCCTGTCAACGCCATCTCCTTCCACGGGGTCCACAACACCTTCGCTACAGGTGGGAGACTTTCTATTTGGCTCTAATACAACACCTTCGCTACAGGTGGGAGACTTTCTATTGGCTCTAATACAACTCAGCTACAGGTGGGAGACTTTCTATTGGCTCTAATACAACTCAGCTACAGGTGGGAGACTTTCTATTGGCACTAATACAACTCAGCTACAGGTGGGAGACTTTCTATTGGCACTAATACAACTCAGCTACAGGTGGGAGACTTTCTATTGGCACTAATACAACTCAGCTACAGGTGGGAGACTTTCTATTGGCGCTAATACAACTCAGCTACAGGTGGGAGACTTTCTATTGGCGCTAATACAACTCAGCTACAGGTGGGAGACTTTCTATTGGCACTAATACAACTCAGCTACAGGTGGGAGACTTTCTATTGGCACTAATACAACTCAGCTACAGGTGGGAGACTTTCTATTGGCACTAATACAACTCAGCTACAGGTGGGAGACTTTCTATTGGCTCTAATACAACTCAGCTATGTCGTTAAGACTGCTTTTGAAATGTTCAACTACAATAAAAAAACAAGAACAATTATTGATCCAGAATTTTTTTTAAACAACAAAACAAGGATCCATGAAGCTTCATTTTTATTTCCTGTTGTTTTATGGTCTGTTATCATGTGACCTTTTTGGATTCATATTGCCATGGTTACACTCAAGGGAACACTTGATGAATGATTTAGCCTCCAGATTATAATCTCATAAAACTCGTAAACTACTCTGTAGATAAATTTACATTTTCGTTCCTCCGGTTGACCTTGACAACCCCTCTGTCTCTCACTCTTTCTCTATCTCTCTGTCTCTCGCTCTCTATCTCTCTGTCTCTCGCTCTCTGTCTCTGTCTCTCACTCTCTCTCTGTCTCTCGCTCTCTATCTCTCACTCTGTCTCTCGCTCTCTATCTCTCACTCTCTCTGTCTCTTGCTCTCTCTCTATCTCTCTGTCTCTGTCTCTCGCTCTCTCTCTTGTCCTTCGACCAGGTGGCTCAGACGGCTTTGTGAACATCTGGGACCCTTTCAACAAGAAGCGTCTGTGTCAGTTTCACCGCTACCCCACGTCTATCGCCTCCCTGGCCTTCAGTAACGACGGCTCCACGCTGGCCATCGCCTCCTCTTACATGCAGGAGCAGGGAGACATCAGCCACCCGGAGGACACAGTGTTCATCCGCCAGGTCACAGACGCAGAGACGAAGCCCAAGTGAGTCGGGACAGTCCTCCTGTCTGATTCACACCATGGGGCCCGGTCTGATTCACACCATGGGGCCCGGTCTGATTCACACCATGGGGCCCGGTCTGATTCACACCATGGGGCCCGGTCTGATTCTGAACATCCAGTCCACATCCCGGTGGTCTTGTCTGGACCGCACCGCCACACTGCCCCTCACACTTGTTTTGGTACATATGAATGGCAGCATTGACCAGGAGCAGCCAGCTGGTATTTTAACTGGCCATCTAGCGCTCTCCCTCTCCCTCTCCAACTTTCAATATCCCCGTAGTTGACAGACCGATGAGGACTTGACAAAATGGCTGCCTCCTGATCTGTTCTCTAGCTCTCTCCAACTTTCAATATCCCCGTAGTTGACGGACCGATGAGGACTTGATAAAATGGCTGCCTCCTGATCTGTTCTCTAGCTCTCTCCAACTTTCAATATCCCCGTAGTTGACAGACCGATGAGGACTTGACAAAATGGCTGCCTCCTGATCTGTTCTCTAGCTCTCTCCAACTTTCAATATCCCTGTAGTTGACAGACCGATGAGGACTTGACAAAATGGCTGCCTCCTGATCTGTTCTCTAGCTCTCTCCAACTTTCAATATCCCCGTAGTTGACGGACCGATGAGGACTTGACAAAATGGCTGCCTCCTGATCTGTCTGTGGATGTGTGGCTCCAGGAGAGTCCTGAAGACAGCTGAATGGATCCATCTATATAAAACAACCTTCGCTGACCTTTGTTCATCTGCCTATATTTCTTGGATTTAAAGTTTATTTTTGTATTTTTTTTTACTGTTCCCATTTATTTGTACTTTAAAAATGAAACGTGACGCTTTATTAACAAATGTAAAAGGACTAGACCCATGTGTTTTCAGTTGTCTAGCCCCGCCCCTCTAATAAACTGGTAGAATTAGGTTGTGTCTAGCCCCGCCCCTCTAATAAACTGGTAGAATTAGGTTGTGTCTAGCCCCGCCCCTCTAATAAACTGGTAGAATTAGGTTGTCTAGCCCCGCCCCTCTAATAAACTGGTAGAATTAGGTTGTGTCTAGCCCCCGCCCCTCTAATAAACTGGTAGAATTAGGTTGTGTCTAGCCCCGCCCCTCTAATAAACTGGTAGAATTAGGTTGTCTAGCCCCCCTCTAATAAACTGGTAGAATTAGGTTGTGTCTAGCCCCCCCCTCTAATAAACTGGTAGAATTAGGTTGTCTAGCCCCGCCCCTCTAATAAACTGGTAGAATTAGGTTGTCTAGCCCCGCCCCTCTAATAAACTGGTAGAATTAGGTTGTCTAGCCCCGCCCCTCTAATAAACTGGTAGAATTAGGTTGTATCTAGCCCCGCCCCTCTGGTGAAATTAGGTTGTATCTAGCCCCGCCCCTCTAATAAACTGGTGAAATTAGGTTGTCTAGCCCCGCCCCTCTAATAAACTGGTAGAATTAGGTTGTCTAGCCCCGCCCCTGTAATAAACTGGTAGAATTAGGTTGTCTAGCCCCGCCCCTCTAATAAACTGGTAGAATTAGGTTGTATCTAGCCCCGCCCCTCTAATAAACTGGTAAAATTAGGTTGTCTAGCCCCGCCCCTCTAATAAACTGGTGAAATTAGGTTGTTGTGTCTAGCCCCGCCCATCTAATAAACTGGTGAAATTAGGTTGTGTCTAGCCCCGCCCCTCTAATAAACTGGTGAAATTAGGTTGTTGTGTCTAACCCCGCCCCTCTTATTGCATCACTCTTCTCAGACCAATTGAAAAGGTTTTCTGTAATAACATGACTATTGATTTGTCTAAAGAGTCGAATAAAGACTAAAGACAAAAATCCAATTTGTTGCGGTAATGCATTTTCCAATAATCAATAAAGACATGTTGATGACTCCAGAGATCCTGCTCCAGCAGGTGAATTGATGTCAGAGCGGAGAATTACGGTTTCCACGTCCCTGTGATGAGATGCAGCACTATGGGACCCACTACTTCACATGGGTCGTTCACCAGCAGTTGGCAGAGCATAAAGACAGGAAACTCAGGACCCTGTTTCTCTCTCTCTCTCTCTGTTTCTCTCTCTTGCTCTGTTTCTCTCTCTCTGTTTCTCTCTCTCTCTCTCTTTTTCTCTCTGTTTCTCTCTCTCTCTCTGTTTCTCTCTCTGTTTCTCTCTCTCACTCTGTTTCACTCTGTTTCTCTCTCTCACTCTGTTTCACTCTGTTTCTCTCTCTGTTTCTCTCTCTCTCTTTCTCTCTCTCTCTCTGTTTCTCTCTCGCTCTGTTTCTCTCTCGCTCTGTTTCTCTCTCCCTCTCTGTTTCTCTCTCCCGCTCTGTTTCTCTCTGTTTCTCTCTCCCTCTCTGTTTCTCTCTCCCGCTCTGTTTCTCTCTCTGTTTCTCTCGCTCTCTTAAAGTGAATTACAGAAACCCTTAACAAGGTTTCAGCCCTGTCCCTCTCCGTATCATAACAGATGGGGTCGACCATTCATTCATAGATTACAAAGCTGAATTGAGCCAGAAGCTGCTGTTTTTTTTATCCTTCTTCCCAGTTTTCTGGTTTCTATCAATAGTGAAGGAGGCAGTTGAGGGGAATCTCTTAAGGGACTTCAGTACTAAGTAACCTCCTCCATTTTGATATTCTTTTCCAGTCTGCCTAATTGATTTGATTCTAAGAAGGGGCTGTGTTTATACCCAGGTCTGTTGATTTGATTCTAAGAAGGGGCTGTGTTTATACCCAGGTCTGTTGATTTGATTCTAAGAAGGGGCTGTGTTTATACCCGGGTCTTTTATTGATTTGATTCTAAGAAGGGGCTGTGTTTATACCCAGGTCTGCTATTGCTTTGATTCTAAGAAGGGGCTGTGTGTTTATACCCGGGTCTTTAATTGATTTGATTCTAAGAAGGGGCTGTGTTTATACCCAGGTCTGTTATTGATTTGATTCTAAGGGGCTGTGTTTATACCCAGGTCTGTTATTGATTTGATTCTAAGAAGGGGCTGTGTTTATACCCAGGTCTGTTATTGATTTGATTCTAAGAAGGGGCTGTGTTTATACCCAGGTCTGTTATTGATTTGATTCTAAGAAGGGGCTGTGTTTATACCCAGGTCTGTTATTGATTTGATTCTAAGGGGCTGTGTTTATACCCAGGTCTTTAATTGATTTGATTCTAAGAAGGGGCTGTGTTTATACCCAGGTCTGTTATTGATTTGATTCTAAGAAGGGGCTGTGTTTATACCCAGGTCTGCTATTGATTTGATTCTAAGGGGCTGTGTTTATACCCAGGTCTTTAATTGATTTGATTCTAAGAAGGGGCTGTGTTTATACCCAGGTCTGCTATTGATTTGATTCTAAGAAGGGGCTGTGTGTTTATACCCAGGTCTTTAATTGATTTGATTCTAAGAAGGGGCTGTGTTTATACCCAGGTCTGCTATTGATTTGATTCTAAGAAGGGGCTGTGTGTTTATACCCAGGTCTTTAATTGATTTGATTCTAAGGGGCTGTGTGTTTATACCCAGGTCTGTTATTGATTTGATTCTAAGAAGGGGCTGTGTTTATACCCAGGTCTGCTATTGATTTGATTCTAAGGGGCTGTGTGTTTATACCCAGGTCTGTTATTGATTTGATTCTAAGGGGCTGTGTGTTTATACCCAGGTCTTTAATTGATTTGATTCTAAGAAGGGGCTGTGTTTATACCCAGGTCTGTAATTGATTTGATTCTAAGAAGGGGCTGTGTTTATACCCAGGTCTGTTATTGATTTGATTCTAAGAAGGGGCTGTGTTTATACCCAGGTCTTTAATTGATTTGATTCTAAGGGGCTGTGTTTATACCCAGGTCTTTAATTGATTTGATTCTAAGAAGGGGCTGTGTTTATACCCAGGTCTGTTATTGATTTGATTCTAAGGGGCTGTGTGTTTATACCCAGGTCTGTTATTGATTTGATTCTAAGGGACTGTGTGTTTATACCCAGGTCTGTTATTGATTTGATTCTAAGGGGCTGTGTGTTTATACCCAGGTCTGTTATTGATTTGATTCTAAGGGGCTGTGTGTTTATACCCAGGTCTGTTATTGATTTGATTCTAAGGGATTGTGTGTTTATACCCAGGTCTTTAATTTGACCGCATTAGGACAGGGAACAGAAAGGAAGTGATGGTGGAGTCCCCCCCCCCTCCCCTCTAATGTCTCCACGTCTCTCTGAAGTCTGTTTAACTTCTGCCCCCTCTAATGTCTCCACGTCTCTCTGAAGTCTGTTCTTCTGAAGATGATATTCTGGACAGAATATCCCATCAAAATGGATCCCTCATTTTACATGCTGTCCTGGTTTTACTGTCTGTTTTCTCCAGATTTCCTTTTAAATTTATTTGTCTTCATTCTTTTTACAGCGTGTTGTTATTCTGTCTCCTTTTTGTAGTTCTTCTTGTGTTTTATTCAAGCCAACTGTTTGAGGTTTCTCTCTTTTTTCCCCGTAAAGACATTAAACATTTACCAGATGTAGATGGAAAACATGACCATGGTGGTATTTATCATTCTGTGAATTCAGCTGCCGGTGCATTGAAGCAAAAAAAAAAACAGTTTTGAAATAAAATATAATAAAAATAGAAAATGTTGTTCTCCTGCTGTAATTGAAAATGTTTTCCCTCTTGAGGGGGGAGTTCTTAAAGACAGAGGTACGGTCTGTTTAAAGGTAAGTGAGATGGTTTTTCTCAGTACAAGGAGTGGTATGTTAGCCAAACAGACTGGTAACTGTGGTGTTGAGGGGGGAAACACAAGCGATGATCCACTAGGTACTGGAGCCCTGGGCTCCACTTGGCCCCTCGTCTCTGACCTGGGCTCCACTTGGTCCCTCGTCTCTGGCCTGGGCTCCACTTGGCCCCTCGTCTTTGGCCTGGGCTCCACTTGGCCCCTCGTCTCTGGCCTGGGCTCCACTTGGCCCCTCGTCTCTGACCTGGGCTCCACTTGGCCCCTCGTCTCTGACCTGGGCTCCACTTGGCCCCTCGTCTCTGACCTGGGCTCCACTTGGCCCCTCGTCTCTGGCCTGGGCGCCACCTGGCCCCTCGTCTCTGACCTGGGCTCCACCTGGCCCCTCGTCTCTGGCCTGGGCTCCACCTGGCCCCTCGTCTCTGGCCTGGGCTCCACTTGGCCCCTCGTCTCTGACCTGGGCTCCACTTGGCCCCTCGTCTCTGACCTGGGCTCCAACTGGCCCCTCGTCTCTGACCTGTGCTCGTCTCTGACCTGGGCTCCAACTGGCCCCTCGTCTCTGACCTGTGCTCGTCTCTGACCTGGGCTCCACTTGGTCCCTCGTCTCTGGCCTGGGCTCCACTTGGCCCCTCGTCTTTGGCCTGGGCTCCACTTGGCCCCTCGTCTCTGGCCTGGGCTCCACTTGGCCCCTCGTCTCTGACCTGGGCTCCACTTGGCCCCTCGTCTCTGACCTGGGCTCCACTTGGCCCCTCGTCTCTGACCTGGGCTCCACTTGGCCCCTCGTCTCTGACCTGGGCTCCACTTGGCCCCTCGTCTCTGGCCTGGGCGCCACCTGGCCCCTCGTCTCTGGCCTGGGCTCCACCTGGCCCCTCGTCTCTGGCCTGGGCTCCACTTGGCCCCTCGTCTCTGGCCTGGGCTCCACTTGGCCCCTCGTCTCTGGCCTGGGCTCCACTTGGCCCCTCGTCTCTGACCTGGGCTCCACTTGGCCCCTCGTCTCTGACCTGGGCTCCACTTGGCCCCTCGTCTCTGACCTGGGCTCCAACTGGCCCCTCGTCTCTGGCCTGGGCTCCACCTGGCCCCTCGTCTCTGACCTGGGCTCCACTTGGCCCCTCGTCTCTGGCCTGGGCTCCACTTGGCCCCTCGTCTCTGGCCTGGGCTCCACTTGGCCCCTCGTCTCTGACCTGGGCTCCACTTGGCCCCTCGTCTCTGACCTGGGCTCCAACTGGCCCCTCGTCTCTGACCTGTGCTCGTCTCTGGCCTGGGCTCCACTTGGTCCCTCGTCTCTGGCCTGGGCTCCACTTGGCCCCTCGTCTCTGGCCTGGGCTCCACTTGGCCCTTGTCTCTGGCCTGGGCTCCACTTGGCCCCTCGTCTCTGACCTGGGCTCCACTTGGCCCCTCGTCTCTGACCTGGGCTCCACTTGGCCCCTCGTCTCTGACCTGGGCTCCACTTGGCCCCTCGTCTCTGACCTGGGCTCCAACTGGCCCCTCGTCTCTGGCCTGGGCTCCACTTGGCCCCTCGTCTCTGGCCTGGGCTCCACTTGGCCCCTCGTCTCTGACCTAGGCTCCACTTGGCCCCTCGTCTCTGGCCTGTGCTCGTCTCTGACCTGGGCTCCAACTGGCCCCTCGTGTCTGGCCTGGGCTCCACTTGGCCCCTCGTCTCTGGCCTGGGCTCCACTTGGCCCCTCGTCTCTGGCCTGGGCTCCACTTGGCCCCTCGTCTCTGGCCTGGGCTCCACTTGGCCCCTCGTCTCTGGCCTGGGCTCCACTTGGCCCCTCGTCTCTGGCCTGGGCTCCACTTGGCCCCTCGTCTCTGGCCTGGGCTCCACTTGGCCCCTCGTCTCTGGCCTGGGCTCCACATGGCCCCTCGTCTCTGGCCTGGGCTCCACCTGGCCCCTCGTCTCTGGCCTGGGCTCCACCTGGCCCTCGTCTCTGGCCTGGGCTCCACCTGGCCCCTCGTCTCTGACCTGGGCTCCACCTGGCCCCTCGTCTCCTGACCTGGGCTCCACTTGCCCCTCGTCTCTGGCCTGGGCTCCACTTGGCCCCTCGTCTCTGACCTGGGCTCCACTTGGCCCCTCGTCTCTGACCTGGGCTCCACTTGGCCCCTCGTCTCTGACCTGGGCTCCACCTGGCCCCTCGTCTCTGGCCTGGGCTCCAACTGGCCCCTCGTCTCTGGCCTGTGCTCGTCTCTGACCTGGGCTCCAACTGGCCCCTCGTCTCTGGCCTGGGCTCCACTTGGCCCCTCGTCTCTGGCCTGTGCTCGTCTCTGACCTGGGCTCCAACTGGCCCCTCGTCTCTGGCCTGGGCTCCACTTGGCCCCTCGTCTCTGACCTGGGCTCCACTTGGCCCCTCGTCTCTGGCCTGTGCTCGTCTCTGACCTGGGCTCCAACTGGCCCCTTGTCTCTGGCCTGGGCTCCACTTGGCCCCTCGTCTCTGGCCTGGGCTCCACTTGGCCCCTCGTCTCTGGCCTGGGCTCCACTTGGCCCCTCGTCTCTGGCCTGGGCTCCACTTGGCCCCTCGTCTCTGGCCTGGGCTCCACCTGGCCCCTCGTCTCTGACCTGGGCTCCACTTGGCCCCTCGTCTCTGACCTGGGCTCAACTTGGCCCCTCGTCTATCCTCACAGGTCAGAGACCTCAGGAGCTGTCATGGAGTAGAGCACCCGTCCTACTATAGTACTGTCCCAAGAAGAGCGACTGCACCCAAGGACCTGCTTTCAACCAATTTGTTTACTAGGACTGAGATGCAGTTGTATCTGACTCAGGTGTCTGCTAATTGACTAAAATGTTATTTTACTGTAGAAATTAAGGTGCTTTGCAGATGTAAATAAATAACACTTTATTTTTCATTTCACAATCTGTTCTCAACCTTTTTCATTCTTTACATTTAAAAAACACTTAGTTTATGAACAGATTCTTATTTACAATGATGGCCTCTAACCACTAGGCTACCTGCCTCCCCACTAGGCTACTCTAACCAACCACTAGGTTACCTGCCTCCCCCTCTAACCACTAGGCTACCTGCCTCCCCCTCTAACCACTAGGCTACCTGCCTCCCCCTCTAACCACTAGGCTACCTGCCTCCCCCTCTAACCACTAGGCTACCTGCCTCCCCTCTAACCACTAGGCTACCTGCCTCCCCTCTAACCACTAGGCTACCTGCCTCCCCCTCTAACCACTAGGCTACCTGCCTCCCCCTCTAACCACTAGGCTACCTGCCTCCCCCTCTAACCACTAGGCTACCTGCCTCCCCCTCTAACCACTAGGCTACCTGCCTCCTCCTCTAACCACTAGGCTACCTGCCTCCCCCTCTAACCACTAGGCTACCTGCCTCCCCCTCTAACCACTAGGCTACCTGCCTCCCACTCCTCCTCCCCCTCTAACCACTAGGCTACCTGCCTCCCCCTCTAACCACTAGGCTACCTGCCTCCCCCTCTAACCACTAGGCTACCTGCCTCCCCTCTAACCACTAGGCTACCTGCCTCCCCTCTAACCACTAGGCTACCTGCCTCCCCCTCTAACCACTAGGCTACCTGCCTCCCCCTCTAACCACTAGGCTACCTGCCTCCCCCTCTAACCACTAGGCTACCTGCCTCCCCCTCTAACCACTAGGCTACCTGCCTCCCCACTAGGCTACCTCTAACCACTAGGCTACCTGCCTCCCCCTCTAACCACTAGGCTACCTGCCTCCCCCTCTAACCACCCCCTCTAACCACTAGGCTACCAGCCTCCCCCCTCTAACCACTAGGCTACCCGCCACTCTGAGACACATTGCCAGAGGAATCTTTATGAGATTAGAAACTGCTTTTAAATATGTTATTTTACTACAGTAATCCTAATATAGTCCCATGTTATGGAATTGTTTTGTGTTAGCTTTGTGATGGAGACAAACCTGAGAATCACTGAACACCTTGTTCCTGCACATAATCTGCATTGGAATGAAATAAATCCCATTTATTTTCCTGTCTGAGTACTGAAGACTCGATGGACCCCCCACCCACCACCCCCTCATTCAGTCCTTGATTACTCTGTTCGGTGCAGATTTTCTATAGAAAGTTAATGTGATTTGTGAAACCCTTCAGAACGAGGAGGAGCAGAGAGGGACGGAAGATAAAGATGGCAATTATTCTATTTAAGAGCTACAATTTTCTAATTTCCCCCGGCTGCTGCTTCAATATCCTGGAAATGATATTGTTGGCTTGGTTAAATGATGTTACTAATTCCTATGATTGCTTATAATGAGTCAGTCTTTTGTTCCAGACTTCAGTTTAATATGAAATGGCATTTCAGGGATGGGAATAATCACCCATTCAGAAGACGGGCATAGAAGTGAAAGGCTGGAGCTGCAGGGTCAGGGTGTAGAGTTGACTACGGTGAAGGGCTGTAGTAGAGTTGACTACGTGAAGGGCTGTAGTAGAGTTGACTACGGTGAAGGGCTGTAGTAGAGTTGACTACGGTGAAGGGCTGTAGTAGAGTTGACTACGGTGAAGGGCTGTAATTTTACTAGAGTTGACTACGGTGAAGGGCTGTAGTAGAGTTGACTACGTGAAGGGCTGTAGTAGAGTTGACTACGGTGAAGGGCTGTAGTAGAGTTGACTACGTGAAGGGCTGTAGTAGAGTTGACTACGGTGAAGGGCTGTAGTAGAGTTGACTACGTGAAGGGCTGTAGTAGAGTTGACTACGGTGAAGGGCTGTAGTAGAGTTGACTACGTGAAGGGCTGTAGTAGAGTTGACTACGGTGAAGGGCTGTAGTAGAGTTGACTACGTGAAGGGCTGTAGTAGAGTTGACTACGGTGAAGGGCTGTAGTAGAGTTGACTACGTGAAGGGCAGGAGCTGCAGGGTCGGGAATAGAGGTGACTACGATGAAGGGCCGTAGCCCGGGGGAAGTAGTGTGTTTGTAGCCCAGGGGGAAGTAGTGTGTTTGTAGCCCAGGGGGAAGTAGTGTGTTTGTAGCCCAGGGGGAAGTAGTGTGTTTGTAGCCCAGGGGAAGTAGTGTGTTTGTAGCCCAGGGGAAGTAGTGTGTTTGTAGCCCAGGGGAAGTAGTGTGTTTGTAGCCCAGGGGGAAGTAGTGTGTTTGTAGCCCAGGGAAGTAGTGTGTTTGTAGCCCAGGGGAAGTAGTGTGTTTGTAGCCCAGGGGAAGTAGTGTGTTTGTAGCCCAGGGGAAGTAGTGTGTTTGTAGCCCAGGGGAAGTAGTGTGTTTGTAGCCCAGGGAAGTAGTGTGTTTGTAGCCCAGGGGAAGTAGTGTGTTTGTAGCCCAGGGAAGTAGTGTGTTTGTAGCCCAGGGAAGTAGTGTGTTTGTAGTAAGTAGTGTTTGTAGCCCAGGGAAGTAGTGTGTTTGTAGTAGTGTGTTTTGTAGCCCAGGGGAAGTAGTGTGTTTGTAGCCCAGGGGAAGTAGTGTGTTTGTAGCCCAGGGGAAGTAGTGTGTTTGTAGCCCAGTGTGTTTGTAGCCCAGGGGAAGTAGTGTGTTTGTAGCCCAGGGGAAGTAGTGTGTTTGTAGCCCAGGGGAAGTAGTGTGTTTGTAGCCCAGGGGAAGTAGTGTGTTTGTAGCCCAGGGGAAGTAGTGTGTTTGTAGCCCAGGGGTAGTGTTTTGTAGCCCAGGGGAAGTAGTGTTTGTAGCCCAGGGGAAGTAGTGTGTTTGTAGCCCAGGGGAAGTAGTGTGTTTGTAGCCCAGGGGAAGTAGTGTGTTTGTAGCCCAGGGGAAGTAGTGTGTTTGTAGCCCAGGGGGAAGTAGTGTGTTTGTAGCCCAGGGGGAAGTAGTGTGTTTGTAGCCCAGGGGGAAGTAGTGTGTTTGTAGCCCAGGGGAAGTAGTGTGTTTGTAGCCCAGGGGAAGTAGTGTGTTTGTAGCCCAGGGAAGTAAGCCCAGGGGGAAGTAGTGTGTTTGTAGCCCAGGGGAAGTAGTGTGTTTGTAGCCCAGGGGAAGTAGTGTGTTTGTAGCCCAGGGAAGTAGTGTGTTTGTAGCCCAGGGGGAAGTAGTGTGTTTGTGCCCAGGGGAAGTAATTGTGTTTGTAGGGAAGTAGTGTGTTTGTAGCCCAGGGGGAAGTAGTGTGTTTTGTAGCCCAGGGGGAAGTAGTGTGTTTGTAGCCCAGGGGGAAGTAGTGTTTGTAGCCCAGGGAAGTAGTGTGTTTGTAGCCCAGGGGTAAGTAGTGTGTTTGTAGCCCAGGGGGAAGTAGTGTGTTTGTAGCCCAGGGGAAGTAGTGTGTTTGTAGCCCAGGGGAAGTAGTGTGTTTGTAGCCCAGGGGAAGTAGTGTGTTTGTAGCCCAGGGGGAAGTAGTGTTGTAGCCCAGGGGGAAGTAGTGTGTTGTAGCCCAGGGGAAGTAGTGTGTTTGTAGCCCAGGGGGAAGTAGTGTGTTTGTAGCCCAGGGGAAGTAGTGTGTTTGTAGCCCAGGGAAGTAGTGTTTGTAGCCCAGGGGGAAGTAGTGTGTTTGTGTTTGTAGCCCAGGGGGAAGTAGTGTGTTTGTAGCCCAGGGGGAAGTAGTGTGTTTGTAGCCCAGGGGGAAGTAGTGTGTTTGTAGCCCAGGGGGAAGTAGTGTGTTTGTAGCCCAGGGGGAAGTAGTGTGTTTGTAGCCCAGGGGAAGTAGTGTGTTTGTAGCCCAGGGGAAGTAGTGTGTTTGTAGCCCAGGGGAAGTAGTGTGTTTGTAGCCCAGGGGAAGTAGTGTGTTTGTAGCCAGGGGAAGTAGAGGCTTGCATAGAGGCCTTAAGGTGAAAGAGCGTAGACAAACAGTTAGCTCCCTAATGTCAGGAAATAAACCACTCTAATAACTGATAATAAACCACTCTAATAACTGATAATAAACCACTTAATAACTGATAATAAAAACCACTCTAATAACTGATAATAAACCACTCTAATAACTGATAATAAACCACTCTAATAACTGATAATAAACCACTCTAATAACTGATAATAAACCACTCTAATAACTGATAATAAACCACTCTAATAACTGATAATAAACCACTCTAACTGATAATAAACCACTCTAATAACTGATAATAAACCACTCTAATAACTGATAATAAACCACTCTAATAACTGATAATAAACCACTCTAATAACTGATAATAAACCACTCTAATAACTGATAATAAACCAATCTAATAACTGATAATAAACCACTCTAATAACTGATAATAAACCACTCTAATAACTGATAATAAACCACTCTAATAACTGATAATAAACCACTCTAACTGATAATAAACCACTCTAATAACTGATAATAACCTGAAGTAACTTCATTTCTGCCCGACTGTGATCGCGACAAAGCGTAATGCAACTACAGAGTATCTGAGGAATGAAAAATATATTATTTTATTGACTGGCGAGACATTATAGATCTGGTGGTATCTGTCAACTTTGAGTGACAATGTTGAAATCAAATCACTTTCGACTTTGACAATCAGCTTTGGAGGAATCCAAAAAGGTTGTCCCTTCTTATGAATCCCATGACGGCTCCGTACAGCGAGGGGCTCACTAAACTTCCTACGGGGGCGAAACCACTTGTCATGTAAGCCCTGCCGGTCCCTCTATCAGACATGTTCCACCCAGAGTCACCTGTCAGGTAGGGTTCATGGGAACCAGAGGCGTGATTCCTGCTACCCTCTTGCGCTTGACAAAACAATGGAGCCAGTTACACTGTGTCGATGATTTGCGGTAGGCTTTTGAGTGACGGGCCCCAAAGACGGGGGAGGGGAGAGGAAGAGGGGGGGAGGGGGAGAGGAGAGAGGGGAGACCACTCCATCACCACAGGGGACTTTCTAATTTTAAATTGTATTTATTTTTTTACCCCGTTTTCTCCCCAATTTCGTGGTGTCCAATTGTTTTTAGTAGCTGCTAGCTTGTCTCATCACTACAACTCCCGTAAGGGGCTCGGGAGAGACGAAGGTTGAAAGTCATGCGTCCTCCGATACACAACCCAACCAAGCCGCACTGCTTCTTAACAGAGCGCACATCCAACCCGGAAGCCAGCCGCACCAATGTGTCGGAGGAAACACTGTACACCTGGCAACCTTGATTAGCGTGCACTGGGCCCGGCCCGCCACAGGAGTCGCTGGTGCGCGATGAGACAAGGATTTCCTTACCGACCAAGCCCTCCCTAACCCGGACGACGCTAGGCCAATTGTGTGTCGCCCCCACGGACCTCCCGGTCGCGGCCGGTTACGACAGAGCCTGGGTGCGAACCCAGAGTCTCTGGTGGCACAGCGCCACCCGGGAAGCCCCACAGAGGGGGAGGGGAGACCACTCCACCACCACAGGGACTTTCTGTGTAAATCAGCTACTTGTTATCCACATTTTTAAAACCCAAATCAGATTCCAGGTCGGAGTCAATGCAAAGGGCAAAAAAAACCTTTGCATTGTGGTCTATGGCGATGACACTACGAAACTCCAGTTCAGTGTTTATTTAATGAGTTCATGACCACAGGGCAAGGGCTACTGCTTGTCCTCGCTGCTATTAGCGTTCACGGTAAGCTTAGCTGAACTAATGGACCACAACTTGGAGGCTCAGATTCCACCTCCACAGCACCTCTCTGAGTGACTGCAGCTGCAGGCCAGATGACACCTAAACCTATCCGTTACAGCTTGACTTAAGAAACAGCTTTTTAGGCCAAATCCCCTTCGGAATATACCATTTAACAGTAATCCGTTCACTGGTATAAACTCTGACGAGTCAGTCGGTGTCACATTGTGGCTGTTTGTAAGAAGGAGAGAAACAATGGCCTAACCTGAGGCTGGTACTTGAGGTAACTACTAAATATATCCCCATGACATGGGGAACTGCCTAACCTGAGGCTGGAACTTGAGGTAACTCTAAATATATCCCCATGACATGGGGAACTGCCTAACCTGGGGCTGGAAAGGTAACAAATATCCACATGACATGAGAAACTAACCTGGAGGCTGGAACTTGAGGTAACTCTAAATATATCCACATGACATGTGGAACGGCCGAACCTGAGGCTGGTACTGGAGGTAATACTATGACATGGGGAACTGAGGCTGGTACTTGAGGTAATACTAAATATATCCCCATGACAAGAGAGGGATGATGGAAGTGCTACAAAAAGAGGTATTGAACTCTGACCCTACAAGGTCTGAGCTACTTCTGGTTTCCTATGTTTTACATGATCATTAATATCACCCCACCTGGTGTCTCAGGTCTAAATCAGGCCCTGATCATTAATATCACCCCACCTGGTGTCCCAGGTCTAAATCAGGCCCTGATCATCAATATCACCCCACCTGGTGTCTCAGGTCTAAATCAGGCCCTGATCATTAATATCACCCCACCTGGTGTCCCAGGTCTAAATCAGGCCCTGATCATTATCACCCCACCTGGTGTCCCAAGTCTAAATCAGGCCCTGGTCGTTAATATCACCCCACCTGGTGTCCCAGGTCTAAATCAGGCCCTGATCATTAATCACCCCACCTGGTGTCCCAGGTCTAAATCACCCCACCTGGTCCCAGGTCTGAATCAGGCCCTGGTCATTAATATCACCCCACCTGGTGTCCCAAATCAGGTGATCATTAAATCACCCACCTGGTGTCCCTAAATCAGGCCCTGATCATTAATATCACCCCACCTGGTGTCCCAAGTCTAAATCAGGCCCTGGTCATTAATATCACCCCACCTGGTGTCCCAGGTCTAAATCAGGCCCTGATCATTAATCACCCCACCTGGTGTCCCAGGTCTAAATCAGGCCCTGATCATTAATATCACCCACCTGGTGTTCCAGGTCTAAGTCAGTCCCTGATCATTAATATCACCCACCTGGTGTCCCAGGTCTAAATCAGGCCCTGATCGTTAATATCACCCCACCTGGTCTCAGGTCTAAATCAGGCCCTGATCGTTAATATCACCCCACCTGGTGTCCCAGGTCTAAATCAGGCCCTGGTCGTTAATATCACCCCACCTGGTGTCCCAGGTCTAAATCAGGCCCTGATCAGAGGGGAACAATGGGGGAAAAAGCAGTGGAACTGGCTTCGAGGTCCAGAGTTGAGTTTGAGTCAAATATTGGCACATGAGAATGAACAGTCAACGAATGGCATCAGTCCCTACAACATACCCCGTGGCACTGCCCACCATTACATTACTACTAAAACCACAGATCAATGTGAATACGACAGTCATTTCCGTCCGTCTTTCAGGCAATGTCAGTGTGCTTTTCATTCCCCTAAATGCTGTTACATAAAGGAGTTAAAGTAATGGAAAATGTGTTCTGGTTTTTCTCAGAGTTTTTTTCTTTTTTGGAGTTTTTATTTCTGTGAATCTCGTCTCCAGCGCATTCTTGTGGCGTTTGGGTCAAGGCAGTATGACATCATGGTGTCTTTCAGAAAGCAGCCTCCCTAGTGACGCAGCGGTCTAAGGCACTGCGTCGCACTACAGACCCGGGTTCGATCCCCGGGCTGTGTTGCAGCCGGCCCGGCAGACCGGAGCACAATTGGCCCGACATCGTCCGGTTGATCTCATCGGCCTTCAGTGACAGTACAGTCACCTGAAGTACTGTCTCGGAGCAGTCCTCACACTGTTGTGTCGTCTATAGAATCTATTGAGCCAACATGGCAGTTACTGTAGCAACAACCACAGTCAAGCTGTCATGGTGCCTACTTTGAAG
Source organism: Oncorhynchus gorbuscha (assembly GCF_021184085.1). Taxonomy (NCBI): domain Eukaryota; kingdom Metazoa; phylum Chordata; class Actinopteri; order Salmoniformes; family Salmonidae; genus Oncorhynchus; species Oncorhynchus gorbuscha. Next base: position 11,653 of record NW_025747799.1, on the reverse strand, counting down.
AATCTTAAATATAAAATACAGTTTGATTTGTTTAACACTTTTTTTGGTTACTACATGATTCCATATGTGTTATTTCATAGTTTTGATGTCTTCACTATTATTCTACACTGTAGAAAATAGTAAAAATAAAGAAAACCCTTGAATGAGTAGGTGTCCAAACTTTTGACTGGGATATGATTCATTATGAGGAGCTGTAATGTCTTCCTTACAATGATGTGTTTGATTCATTATTTTACATGACGTGTTTCCAAACCACCTACAGGACAGGACCACTAATACCTACAGGACCACTAATACCTACAGGACAGGACCACTAATACCTACAGGACAGGACCACTAATACCTACCGGACAGGACCACTAATACCTACCGGACAGGACCACTAATACCTACAGGACAGGACCACTAATACCTACAGGACAGGACCACTAATACCTACAGGACCGGACCACTAATACCTACAGGACCACTAATAACTACCGGACAGGACCACTGATACCTACAGGACAGGACCACTGATACCTACCGGACAGGACAGGACCACTGATACCTACCGGACAGGACCACTAATACCTACCGGACAGGACCACTAATACCTACAGGACAGGACCACTAATACCTACAGGACCACTAATACCTACAGGACCACTAATACCTACAGGACCACTAATACCTACAGGACCACTAATACCTACAGGACAGGACCACTAATACCTACCGGACAGGACCACTAATACCTACAGGACAGGATCACTAATACCTACAGGACCACTAATACCTACAGGACAGGACCACTAATACCTACAGGACAGGATCACTAATACCTACAGGACAGGACTACTAATACCTACAGGACCACTAATACCTACAGGACAGGACCACTAATACCTACAGGACAGGACCACTAATACCTACAGGACAGGACCACTAATACCTACAGGACCACTAATACCTACAGGACAGGACCACTAATACCTACAGGACAGGACCACTAATACCTACAGGACCACTAATACCTACAGGACCACTAATACCTACAGGACAGGACCACTAATACCTACAGGACAGGACCACTAATACCTACCGGACAGGACCACTAATACCTACCGGACAGGACCACTAATACCTACAGGACAGGACCACTAATACCTACAGGACAGGACCACTAATACCTACAGGACCACTAATACCTACAGGACCACTAATACCGACAGGACCACTAATACCTACAGGACAGGACCACTAATACCTACAGGACAGGACCACTAATACCTACAGGACAGGACCACTAATACCTACAGGACAGGACCACTAATACCTACAGGACAGGACCACTAATACCGGACAGGACCACTAATACCTACAGGACAGGACCACTAATACCTACAGGACCACTAATACCTACAGGACCACTAATACATACAGGACCTAAATACCTACAGGACAGGACCACTAATACCTACAGGACAGGACCACTAATACCTACAGGACAGGACCACTAATACCTACAGGACAGGACCACTAATACCTACAGGACAGGACCACTAATACCGACAGGACCCACTAATACCTACAGGACCACTAATACCTACAGGACAGGATCACTAATACCTACAGGACCACTAATACCTACAGGACCACTAATACATACAGGACCTCAAATACCTACAGGACAGGACCACTAATACCTACAGGACAGGACCACTAATACCTACAGGACAGGACCACTAATACCTACAGGACCACTAATACCGACAGGACAGGATCACTAATACCTACAGGACCACTAATACCTACAGGATCACTAATACCTACAGGACCACTAATACCTACAGGACAGGACCACTAATACCTACAGGACCACTAATACCGACAGGACAGGAATCACTAATACCTACAGGACCACTAATACCTACAGGACAGGACCACTAATACCTACAGGACAGGACCACTAATCAAATCAAATCAAATCAAATTTATTTATATAGCCCTTCGTACATCAGCTGATATCTCAAAGTGCTGTACAGAAACCCAGCCTAAAACCCCAAACAGCAAACAATGCAGGTGTAAAAGCACGGACAGGAAAAACTCCCTAGAAAGGCCAAACCTAGGAAGAAACCTAGAGGGAACCGGGCTATGTGGGGTGGCCAGTCCTCTTACTGGCTGTGCCGGGACCACTAATAACAGAACATGACCAAGATGTTCAAATGTTCATAAATTACCAGCATGGTCAAATAATACCTAAGGCAGAACAGTTGAAACTGGAGCAGCAGCACAGTCAGGTGGACCTGGGGACAGCAAGGAGCCACTCATACCTCAGGACCACTAGTCCTGGGGCACAGGACCACTAATACCTACAGGACCTCCGATACCTAGAGGACCAGAATACCTTAGAGAGACCATATGTGGGGTGGCCACTCCTCTTCTGGCTGTGCCGGGTGGAGATTATAACAGAACAGGACCAAGATGTTCAAATGTTCATAAATGACCAGCATGGTTGAATAATAGTAAGGCAGAACCAGTTGAAACTGGAGCAGGAGCATGGCCAGGTGGACTGGGGACAGGACCACTAGTACCTCATGTCAGGTAGTCCTGGGACATGGTCCTAGGGCCCAGGCCAGGACCATGAAACTGGAGCAGCAGCATGGCCACTGGACTGGGGACAGCAAGGAGTCATCATGTCAGGTAGTCCTGGGGCATGGTTCCTAGGGACCACAGGTCCTCCGAGAGAGAGAAAGAAAGAGGACAGGAGAGAATTAGAGAACAGCACACTTAGATTTACAGGACAGGACACCGAATAGGACAGGAGAAGTACTCCAGGACCACTAAACAAACTGACCACTAGCCCCCCCGACACATAAACTACTGCAGCATAAATAGACAGGACCACTAATAATACCTACAGGACAGGACCACTAATACCTACAGGACAGGATCACTAATACCTACAGGACCACTAATACCTACAGGACCACTAATACCTACAGGACCACTAATACCGACAGGACAGGAATCACTAATACCTACAGGACCACTCAATACCTACCCGACAGGACCACTAATACCTACAGGACCACTAATACCTACAGGACAGGACCACTAATACCTACAGGACCACTAATACCTACAGGACAGGACCACTAATACCTACAGGACCACTAATACCTACAGGACCACTAATACCTACCGGACAGGACCACTAATACCTACAGGACAGGACCACTAATACCTACAGGACAGGACCACTAATACCTACAGGACAGGACCACTAATACCTACAGGACAAGACCACTAATACCTACAGGACAGGACCACTAATACCTACAGGACAGGACCACTAATACCTACAGGACAGGACCACTAATACCTACCGGACAGGACCACTAATACCTACAGGACAGGATCACTAATACCTACAGGACAGGATCACTAATACCTACAGGACAGGATCACTAATACCCACAGGACAGGACCACTAATACCTACAGGACAGGACCACTAATACCTACAGGACAGGATCACTAATACCTACAGGACAGGACTACTAATACCTACAGGACCACTAATACCTACAGGACAGGACCACTAATACCTACAGGACAGGACCACTAATACCTACAGGACCACTAATACCTACAGGACAGGACCACTAATACCTACAGGACAGGACCACTAATACCTACAGGACAGGACCACTAATACCTACAGGACCACTAATACCTACAGGACAGGACCACTAATACCTACAGGACAGGACCACTAATACCTACCAGGACCACTAATACCTACAGGACAGGACCACTAATACCTACAGGACAGGACCACTAATACCTACAGGACAGGACCACTAATACCTACAGGACCACTAATACCTACAGGACCACTAATACCTACAGGACAGGACCACTAATACCTACAGGACAGGACCACTAATACCTACAGGACAGACCACTAATACCTACAGGACCACTAATACCTACAGGACAGGACAGGATCACTAATACCTACAGGACAGGACCACTAATACCTACAGGACAGGACCACTAATACCTACAGGACAGGACCACTAATACCTACAGGACCACTAATACCGACAGGACCACTAATACCGACAGGACCACTAATACCTACAGGACAGGATCACTAATAACTACAGGACCACTAATACCTACAGGACCACAAATACCTACAGGACAGGACCACTAATACCTACAGGACAGGACCACTAATACCTACAGGACAGGACACTAATACCTACAGGACAGGATCACTAATACCTACAGGACCACTAATACCTACAGGATCACTAATACCTACAGGACCACTAATACCTACCGGACAGGACCACTAATACCTACAGGACCACTAATACCGACAGGACAGGAATCACTAATACCTACAGGACCACTAATACCTACAGGACAGGACCACTAATACCTACAGGACAGGACCACTAATCAAATCAAATCAAACCAAATTTATTTATATAGCCCTACAGGATCAGGACCATCTCAAAGTGCCTACAGAAACCCAGCCTAAACCTAAACAGCAAACAATGACAGGTGTAAAAGCACGGTGGCTAGGAAAACTCCCTAGAAAGGCCAAAACCTAGGAAGAAACCTAGAGAGGAACCGGCTATGTGGGGTGGCCAGTCCTATTACCTGGCTGTGCCGGGTAGAGATTATAACAGAACATGACCAAGATGTTCAAATGTTCATAAATTACAGCATGGTCAAATAATAATAAGGCAGAACCACTAAACCTGGACAGCAGCACAGTCAGGTGGACTGGGACAGCAACTACCATCATGTCAGGTAGTCCTGGGGCACTGTCCAGGGGCAGGATCACTAATACCTACAGGACATGATCAGAATTAGAGAGGACCACTAATACCTACAGGACCGGACCACTTCTACCTGTGCAGGACAGGATTATAACAGAACGTGGACCACTAGATGTTCAAAGGACCACTAAATGACCAGCATGGACCACTAATAGTAAGGAGAACACTGAAACTGAGCAGGAGCACTGGCCAGGTGGACTGGGGACAGCACTAGTCCTACAGGACAGGACCATGGTCCTAGGGCCCAGGCCAGCTACTGGAGCAGCAGCATGGCCAGGTGGACTGGGGACAGCAAGGAGTCATCATGTCAGGTAGTCCTGGGGGCATGGTTCTAGGGCTCAGGACCTCCGAGAGACCTAAAGAAGGACCAGGAGAGAATTAGAGGACCACACTTAGATTTACACAGGACACTAATACCTACAGGACAGGAGAAGTACCTACAGATACCAAACTGACCCTAGCCCCGACAGGACATGTAACCACTGCAGCATAAATAGACAGGACCACTAATACCTACAGGACAGGACCACTAATACCTACAGGACAGGATCACTAATACCTACAGGACAGGACACTAATACCTACAGGACAGGACCACTAATACCTACAGGACAGGAATCACTAATACCTGGACAGGACCACTAATACCTACCCGACAGACCACTAATACCTTGCCGGACAGGACCACTAATACCTACAGGACCACTAATACCTACAGGACAGGACCACTAATACCTACAGGACCACTAATACCTACAGGACAGGACCACTAATACCTACAGGACCACTAATACCTACAGGGACCACTAATACCTACAGGACGGACCACTAATACCTGGACCACTAATACCTACCGGACAGGACCACTAATACCCAGGACGGACACTAATACCTACAGGACCACTAATACCTACAGGACAGGACCACTAATACCTACAGGACAGGACCACTAATACCTACAGGACAGGACCACTAATACCTACAGGACCACTAATACCTACAGGACAGGACCACTAATACCTACCGGACAGGACCACTAATACCTACAGGACAGGACCACTAATACCTACAGGACAGGACCACTAATACCTACAGGACAGGACCACTAATACCTACAGGACAGGACACTAATACCTACAGGACAGGACCACTAATACCTACAGGACAGGACCACTAATACCTACAGGACAGGACCACTAATACCTACAGGACAGGACCACTAATACCTACAGGACAGGACCACTAATACCTACAGGACCACTAATACCTACAGGACAGGACCACTAATACTTACAGAACAGGATCACTAATACCTACAGGACAGGACCACTAATACCTACAGGACCACTAATACCTACAGGACAGGACCACTAATACCTACAGGACAGGATCACTAATACCTACAGGACAGGACCACTAATACCTACAGGACAGGACCACTAATACCTACAGGACAGGACCACTAATACCTACAGGACCCACTAATACCTACAGGACCACTAATACCTACAGGACCACTAATACCTACAGGACCACTAATACCTACAGGACAGGACCACTAATACCTACAGGACAGGACCACTAATACCTACAGGACAGGACCACTAATACCTACAGGACAGGACCACTAATACCTACAGGACAGGACCACTAATACCTACAGGACAGGACCACTAATACCTACAGGACAGGACCACTAATACCTACAGGACCACTAATACCTACAGGACCACTAATACCTACAGGACCACTAATACCTACAGGACCACTAATACCTACAGGACCACTAATACCTACAGGACCACTAATACCTACAGGACAGGACTAATACCTACAGGACAGGACCACTAATACCTACAGGACAGACCACTAATACCGGACAGGACAGGATCACTAATACCTACAGGACCACTAATACCTACAGGACCACCTACCGGATACCTACAGGACAGGACCACTAATACCTACAGGACAGGACCACTAATACCCACTAATACCTACAGGACCACTAATACCTACAGGACAGGATCACAGGACCACTAATACCTACAGGACAGGACTACCTACAGGACCACTAATACCTACAGGACAGGACCACTAATACCTAGGACAGGACCACTAATACCTACAGGACAGGATCACTAATACCTACAGGACAGGATCACTAATAAATACCTACAGGACAGGACCACTAATACCTACAGGACAGGACCACTAATACCTACAGGACAGGACCACTAATACCTACAGGACCACTAATACCCACAGGACAGGACCACTAATACCACAGACCACTAATACCTACAGGACCACTAATACCTACAGGACTAATACCACCGGACCTACTAATACCTACAGGACTAGGACCACCTAATACCCACAGGACAGGACCACTAATACCTACCTACAGGACCACTAATACCTACAGGACCACTAATACCTACAGGACCACTAATACCTACAGGACAGGACCACTAATACCTACAGGACACCTGACAGACCACTAATACCTACAGGACAGGACCACTACCTACAGGACCACTACCTACAGGACAGGACCACTAATACCTACAGGACAGGACCACTAATACCTACAGGACAGGGACCACTAATACCTACAGACAGGACCACTAATACCTACAGGACAGGACCACTAATACCTACAGGACCACTAATACCTACAGGACCACTAATACCGGACAGGACCACTAATACCTACAGGACAGGATCAGGACCACTAATACCTACAGGACCACTAATACCTACAGGACCACTAATACCTACAGGACCACTAATACCTACAGGACCACTAATACCTAATACCTACAGGACAGGACCACTAATACCTACAGGACAGGACCACTAATACCTACAGGACAGGACCACTAATACCTACAGGACAGGACCACTAATACCTACAGGACAGGACCACCTACAGTTACAGGACAGGACCACTCACTAATACCTAGGACAGGACCACTAATACCTACAGGACAGGACAGGACTAATACCTACAGGACAGGACCACAAATACCTACAGGACAGGACCACTAATACCTACAGGACCACTAATACCTACAGACCACTAATACCTACAGGACAGGACCAATACCTACAGACCACTAATACCTACAGGACCACCTACAGGACAGGACCACTAATACCTACAGGACCACTAATACCTACAGGACCACTAATACCTACAGGACCACTAATACCTACAGGACCACTAATACCTACAGGACAGGACCACTAATACCTACAGGACAGGACCACTAATACCTACAGGACAGGACCACTCAAATACCAGGACCACCAATACCTAGACAGGACCACTAATACCTACAGGACAGGACCACTAATACCTAATACCTACAGGACCACTAATAGCCGGACCACTACCTACAGGACTAATACCTACAGGACCACTAATACCTACAGGACCACTAATACCTACAGGACAGGACCACTAATACCTACAGGACCACTAATACCTACAGGACAGGACCACTAATACCTACAGGACAGGACACTAATACTTACAGGACAGGACACTAATACCTACAGGACAGGACCACTAATACCTACAGGACAGGGCCACTAATACCTACAGGACAGGATCACTAATACCTACAGGACAGGACCACTAATACCTACAGGACCACTAATACCTACAGGACCACTAATACCTACAGGACCACTAATACCTACAGGACCACTAATACCTACAGGACCACTAATACCTACAGGACCACTAATACCTACAGGACCACTAATACCTACAGGACAGGACCACTAATACCTACAGGACCACTAATACCTACAGGACCACTAATACCTACAGGACAGGACCACTAATACCTACAGGACAGGACCACTAATACCTACAGGACAGGACCACTAATACCTACAGGACAGGACCACTAATACCTACAGGACAGGACCACTAATACCTACAGGACAAGACCACTAATACCTACAGGACCGGACCACTAATACTTACAGGACAGGACCACTAATACCTACAGGACAGGACCACTAATACCTACAGGACAGGACCACTAATACCTACAGGACAGGACCACTAATACCTACAGGACAGGACCACTAATACCTACAGGACAGGACCACTAATACCTACAGGACAGGACCACTAATACCTACAGGACAGGACCACTAATACCTACAGGACAGGACCACTAATACCTACAGGACCACTAATACCTACAGGACCACTAATACCTACAGGACAGGACCACTAATACCTACAGGACAGGACCACTAATACCTACAGGACAGGACCACTAATACCTACAGGACAGGACCACTAATACCTACAGGACAGGACCACTAATACCTACAGGACAGGACCACTAATACCTACAGGACAGGACCACTAATACCTACAGGACAGGACCACTAATACCTACAGGACAGGACCACTAATACCTACCTACAGGACAGGACCACTAATACCTACAGGACAGGACCACTAAATACCTACAGGACAGGACCACTAATACCTACCTACAGGACCACTAATACCTACAGGACAGGACCACTAATACCTACAGGACAGGACCACTAATACCTACAGGACAGGACCACTAATACCTACAGGACAGGACCACTAATACCTACAGGACCACTAATACCTACAGGACAGGACCACTAATACCTACAGGACCACTAATACCTACAGGACAGGACCACTAATACCTACAGGACAGGACCACTAATACCTACAGGACAGGACCACTAATACCTACAGGACAGGACCACTAATACCTACAGGACAGGACCACTAATACCTACAGGACAGGACCACTAATACCTACAGGACAGGACCACTAATACTTACAGGACCACTAATACGACAGGACAGGACATCCCTAACTAATACCTACAGGACCCACTAATACCTACAGGACAGGACCACTAATACCTACAGGACAGGACACTAATACCTACAGGACAGGACCACTAATACCTACAGGACAGGACCACTAATACCTACAGGACAGGACCACTAATACCTGCAGGACCACTAATACCTACAGGACCACTAATACCTACAGGACCACTAATACCTACCGGACAGGACCACTAATACCTACAGGACCACTAATACCTACAGGACAGGAATCACTAATACCTACAGGACCACTAATACCTACAGGACAGGACCACTAATACCTACAGGACAGGACCACTAATACCTACAGGACAGGACCACTAATACCTACAGGACAGGACCACTAATACCTACAGGACAGGACCACTAATACCTACAGGACAGACCACTAATACCTACAGGACCACTAATACTGGTGACAGGACAGGACCAAATACCTACAGGACCACTAATACCTACAGGACAGGACCACTAATACCTACAGGACCACTAATACCTACAGGACAGGACCACTAATACCTACAGGACAGGACCACTAATACCTACAGGACCACCACTAATACCTACAGGACCTAATGGATCACCCTACAGGACAGGACCACTAATACCTACAGGACAGGACCACTAATACCTACAGGACAGGACTAATACCTACAGGACAGGACCACTAATACCTACAGGACCACTAATACCTACAGGACAGGACCACTAATACCTACAGGACAGGACCACTAATACCTACAGGACCACTAATACCTACAGGACAGGACCACTAATACCTACAGGACAGGACCACTAATACCTACAGGACAGGACCACTAATACCTACAGGACAGGACCACTAATACCTACAGGACAGGACCACTAATATTACAGGACAGGACCACTAATACCTACAGGACCACTAATACCTACAGGACAGGACCACTAATACCTACAGGACAGGACCACTAATACCTACAGGACAGGACCACTAATACCTACAGGACCACTAATACCTACAGGACCACTAATACCTACAGGACCACTAATACCGACAGGACCACTAATACCTACAGGACAAGACCACTAATACCTACAGGACAGGACCACTAATACCTACAGGACAGGACCACTAATACCTACAGGACAGGACCACTAATACCTACAGGACAGGACCACTAATACCTACAGGACAGGACCACTAATACCTACAGGACAGGACCACTAATACCTACAGGACAGGACCACTAATACCTACAGGACAGGACCACTAATACCTACAGGACAGGACCACTAATACCTACAGACAGGACCACTAATACCTACAGGACCACTAATACCTACAGGACCACTAATACCTACAGGACCCAAATACCTACAGGACACTAATACCTCCTACAGGACAGGACACTAATACCTACAGGACAGGACCACTAATACCTACAGGACAGGACCACTAATACCGACAGGACAGGACCACTAATACCTACAGGACCACTAATACCTACAGGACCACTAATACCTACACAGGACCACTAATACCTACAGGACCACTAATACCTACCACTATACCCACAGGACAGGACCACTAATACCTACAGGACCACTAATACCTACAGGACAGGACCACTAATACCTACAGGACCACTAATACCTACAGGACAGAATCACTAATACCTACAGGACCACTAATACCTACAGGACAGGACCACTAATACAGGACAGGACCACTAATACCTACAGGACCACTAATACCTACAGGACAGGATCACTAATACCTACAGGACCACTAATACCTACAGGACCACTAATACCTACAGGACCACTAATACTTCACCGGACCCACTAATACCTACAGGACAGGACCACTAATACCTACAGGACCACCAATAACTACCGGACAGGACCACTAA